>NC_133804.1:5134693-5302930 GCF_043250625.1 Sebastes fasciatus | reverse complement strand
CCCGAGATCTTAAAAACCTGAGGTGCGCCGGGCAAAGACAGACAGAGAGAGGGAGAGAGAGAGAGAAGGCGAGGGGGGAGAAAGAAAGAGTGAGCGAGATCAGTACGGAGTTCATTGGATGTCATCCAATAGGTGAAAATGTAGAAGGAAAGAGAAATGTGAAATCTTTGAGGAGGGCATTGGACCTTCTCCAATAACCAAGTAAAAGAGGCATGAGTCCACTTTTGACAGGAGGAACGTGTTGGAGGAGCTGAATGAAAAAGACTGCAGCGGGGACTTGGAGAGAGAATGACGTGGCTATTAGTGCTTTTGGTGCTACTGAACTCCTCTATTTAACGCATTGGTGCTGCTGCTAAAGATCTCTGGGACTAAAGACAAGCTTTTCCCATGTTAACAGTCACAAGTGATTTTCTAACTTAAATGCAGTGTACAGTGCTGGGAGTGAACACAGGTACAGATGCAGCCACCTAGAAAGTCCCCTCCCAGCCAAAGGCCTTCCAGCTGCCAGCCAGTTCCCAGCCAACTTCCAGCTGCTAGGAGTCCCCTGACAGAGTTCCTGACAGGGCGTTTCAAGATTCCACTGTAAACACGCCCAGTCATTGAGCGAGGATGGAGGAGATGAAGAATAGGGAAAAAGAAGTTTGGAAAGAAGTATGGCTTTTGTTTTGTTTTGTTCTCTCATTTTCTACTTTACTGCCACATATAAATGACAATATGGGCCTTAATCCTCTGAGACCCACAGTAGACCTGTTTTTGTCTTTTTTTAGGGCGTACAGGGGGTGTTTATGGGGAGATAGCAGGTCAACAGTAGATGTCACATAGAAGTGGTGTACCTGTATCTGAAAGCTGGGAACGTGAAGATTAATTTGAGATGCAGCTCAGCGCTGTGTGTCTAGTTGTTCTAGTCATAAATCAGAAATAAACATGAATGAATGAATTATTTAAAATACATTGTAAAGGGCTTAGAACATTATGATTGAAGTATATGATGGCCATTCCCCTGCTCTATTATGTCTCATAAGTTTTTGCAGCAATTTTTGGGGTGATACAATTTGTTACACAAATCTGGTTCTAAATTCAACAATTTTTTACCACTCGAGAATTGATAAAAATGTCTGCAAAAATTTCATTTTTCGGCGATTGGATGGTGAGCACTTCTGTTCTGGAAACTGCTTAGAAACCCCCTTATTTTCAATCTACCTCGGAAAGCCATCCATCCTCTGAATGCTCTAGGTTTGTAGTTTGATCCATCCATCCTCTGAATGCTCTAGGTCTCTAGTTTGTGACTGTAAAGTTTCATGAGGTTGTGATTATCCTAAAGGTCACCACAGGTCATTTTATACAGTGAGGTCAAGTTCCATAAAATGGTCTCAATACAATAAAATGGTTACTATGGGGACTAACATCATCGCACATGAATACAATTGGGCTCATTGGATCCACAAGAGTCTCTTGAGTAATTACTCAAGAGTCTTGACAGTAATACCCAATTTATGTAATTCCAAGACTGTTTAGGGACCCCAGTAGGCAGAAATATTCAAACACATCATTTTAGATAAGCAAAAATTACACATTTATACTACATGCAAAAAAAATGCATGGTTTTTGCCCCAAACTTCATGTGATTATCATAAAGTGGGCATGCCTGTGAAGGGGAGACTTGTGGGTACCCATAGAACCCATTTTCATTCATATATCTTGAGGTCAGAGGTCAAGGGACCCCTTTGAAAATGGCCATGCCAGTTTTTCCTTGCCGAAATGTAGCCCAAATTTGGAGCGTTATTTACCCTCCTTCGCGACAAGCTAGCATGACATGGTCAGTACCAATGGATTCCTTAAGTTTTTTTGTAGTTTCATATGATATCTGTAACTTCACTCTAGCTCTAAACCTGCTACAGCCTCTGAAAGACGGTGAATTCGGTCCGGATCACCCACGATCCCACGCGTCTCAGAGGGTTAAACAGGGATAAGCAGCCTACTTGAAGAACTTTTATTTACAAGAGACTGAAACACAGAGTGGAATTTACTTTACTTTGCCTGATCAAAAATAGACAAACATTTTTGGGATTTAAGGCACGTAGCAAGATAATACGTTTTCAGCTCTGCGGACGGGCAAGGCTGATAAGGGTAAAATCAACTAGGTATTGTTTATATTTTGTAGCCATAGACCTGTGTCTAATACCGAACATAAAAGGGAAGATGATCTAACGGTATCACCTATATAGAGTAAGACCAAATTAAATAGAACTGAGACACAATGAAATAATAATAAAAAATAAATGAATGAATATATAAAAGAATTTAAAAGCACTTTATATTCAAGAGGTTTTCCTACTTTCCAATAATGGTTTTGTTTCAAATGTTGGACTTGTGAGAGGGGGTCGGGGTGTTACACATATTCCCAAGGCATGACATGCAAAGCGTTGATGTTTTTCATGTAAACCAGAGGGTAAACACAAGAGTATGCCCAAGGTTCCATGACAAGCACACATGGAACACCTGCAACGGTCTCCTAGAGCTTCTCGAGAGAAGCCCACTTTCGGAGGTGTGTTTCCTTTTCTTTTTTCTATTTTTTTTCCCTTTTATTTTTAGTAGATTACTGTGGGAAAGCTGATTGCAATTCAAAATATATTGTGGATACAAACCAGAATGTCAGGCTAAGTTGTAACTCAAGGTGATGTTAAGGTGATAGTTCATACCATGAATCACACCTCCAATCTAAAGAAGATTATATTTTATAATGTAAATGGGCTAATAATCTAGACTATCAAGACTATAAAATCCTGAGCGTGAAAAACGTAATAAGAATTGACGTGAGAATTTTACCCTTAACATAGTTCATCTCGAAGGGGGGTTGCAAATCCTTGTTAAGTCACAAATATTATTCCAGGTACAAAATATAAATGCAGAAAAGGAAGGTAGATATGTCGACTGGAAAAATGTATAATTACAGCTATACCACTCTGACAAACCTATACAGCCCACCAGAGAAGGGTCCTTATATGCTGAGTAAAATTATTAAAGGGACTTTATGTAAGAATCAAAAATTGCTTGTTAACAGCGACACCTGTGGCCGTTAAGTCAACGAAAGTCAGCATCCTGTTACTCGCGCTTGTGCTTGCTCTACATAGAAATGAACGAGCATCGCTCAAAACAGTGAGGCGACACACGTCAGCTAAAACCACAATATCACTCTATATTTCACCTGCTTAGCAGTAATGTTAGCTGACCAGACGGAGGTCTCTCAATGAATCAATGTTGACACTGTGTTTACCTGCTTCAGCCTCCCGACCGTGGTCAGGAGGAACCAGGGAGACACCGCAGCCGCGGTTGTAGATAACGTTACTCGCTCTGGAGCGCCGTCCCTTCACTCAGCAGCAGGAAACGATACAAGAAACCTCTGTTGGTCTGGAGGAGCTGCAGCATCTATTTCTGCACAAACTTCCACTGTACATTCACTAGATATTCTCAGAGCTAAACTAACTCTTCTGCAGTGTGTAGTGTGCGAGCGAGAACGAGCACGGTGTGTGAGTGAAGGCAGGCAGGCAGAGGAGCAGCGTACAGCAGAGACTCTGGCCCTGGAGACCAAAGCTACGGTCTCCCCTGTGTCTTCTGACCGCGGTCAGGAGGCCGAAGCAGGAAGAGTTAACACTGTCTTGCAAGACGGGCTTCACCAGATAGAACTTTGCGGTTTTGGTGCTTCCGTGCAGTTTGTGTTGGAGTCTGAGTCTGAACAGCGTAGCCACACGCGAGCGCGCATGGGACACCGAATCACAATGATTTATACGCGTAAGAAGTTACAAACAGTGCCTTTAATAGCGTCGGGAAGTAAAGACATGGTAATACTAGGCGGCCAAAGTTCGACACACAAAGCAAAAGACAACACAGTGCAAGCCAGGCAGCTAAAGTCATGAAAAGAGACTCAACAGAAATAGGCTTAATAGACATCTGGAGAGCACTACACCCTGATGAGAGAGATTATACATTTTATTCTAATCCCCACGACTGCTATTCTAGACATGATTACTTCTTAATGTTTAAAAATGATCTGTCCAAGGTAAAACGATGTACAAGTGACCACACCACATTATCTGACCATGCTCCTATATCACACTTGTGATTATCTAGAAATAAATAACATGGACAGCATTGATCCTATTACCCTTTGGGAAGGGGCAAAAGCAGTTATTAACGGCAAGATTATGTCTTAATCCTCCTTTAAGAAGAGATGAAGAAGAGAAAGAAGTTTTATAATTGGAGTGCAAAATTTAAATCTATGGAAAGAGAACACAAAGTAACAAAGGACTTAATTATTTTGAATGAACTAAAACAAACACGCAGGACCCTAGATGATTTACTTACAGGAAGGATGGAAATATGTCATTCACGTTTACCAAACAGAAATATTACGACAACGGTTCGAACGCTCTGAAACTCCGGGCTTATAAACTTCAAAAACAACAAACAAAATGTTATATTTCAACACTTGAGAATAATCAGACGAACAGAACAATTGCAGGTAAGAGCAACGTAGCATAAGAGTATAGTGGCAAAGAGATAAAACTCTGGTGCTTTTTTTGACAACAGGATGAAATCAGTTTTCTTTACATAGAAAAGTTTGAAAAGGGGCTTTGTGCCTTCTCCAAAAGTCTTTGAATCATTTCAAGGATTTAATGAAGTAAATCCTCCACTACATTTCATGTGCAAAGACGTGCTGCATGGTTGTATTTGGTCGATGTTGGCTTTGACTTTAAGTTGTGATCGCATCCAAGGGCTTGCAGCAAAGTGCAGCTTGTGTTTTGGCAGGCTTTGAAAGGTGCGTGCATTTCCCAACTGAGACTGCATTGTGGCATTGTGGGTGACTTTGGGACGCTTTGGAACTTCCTGAACTGCCTCTGCAGCATTGATGTAAAAACCTGTGCAAATAAAAGCACCACAAGGATTGGAGAACATTGTTCCATTGACATTGTTCCAAAGGGGACATAGTTGTTCCAAGGAAACGCATCCACTCGAGTAAACCTTCACTGTACAATGCAATGCGTTATCATGGTCATGGCATAAATAGTTATACCGCAGGTGTAGCCAGAAAAGGTTTGATGATTAAGGAAAAACTTGGGGTGGCTTTTATTGTGAAGCAGTCCTTGGAAACACAGTGTATTTGTCTCTTTTAAATTAGTGCTAGACAAATTAAAGACAAAACAAACAGAGGTACACAACAGAAAAGAAACAAACTGAAGATACACTCTGTGCACTTCGTGTTGTTTTAGCTAAATCAGACATACAAAAGTGGTTGCATGGACCAAAATGAGAAACTCCAGAGAGACTCCAATACAGCAGCAAAAACAAAGGATGGCAATGAACAGGCAGTGGGTAAAGACTTAGCTTAATGGATATAACATCTCTAACCAACAGAACTGAGGCACTTTTCTACAGCAAATTTGACCCTTTGCAGTTTATTGTGTCTGATTCTGTCATAGGCAGAAGTACAGACAGATTTCCACCACTTGGAACCACAACCAAGCAAACATGAAACCGTTCGACAACCGTTCATCTGATCGACTTCACACTTGGAGGCTGTATTGCCGATGACCCAAAGAAGCTTGCTCGTTGAGTGTGAGCTCTTGAAATCTACGGGACATTTTTATTAGTAGTGCGTTAGTGCGCACATTGTGTAGTGCATTGAGCAGGGACCCCTGTTAACTGTTACACCGCCGAACGGAATGCTGGGTACAGCTCGCTCTCTGTCGCTCTCTACAATATTAACCGTTACACTGCCGAGCATCATGCCGGGTAAAGCTCGCTCTCCGTTGCTTGCTACGGTACATTCAAAGAACAGGTAAAAAAAGAGAGATTGGAGAAAGATCTACGTGACATATTTATTAGTCATTTTCTAGACAACAGTTCGACTTCACACTCAGCGGGGTGTATTGCACAGGACCCAATGAAGTGCAGTGTCGAGTGTTAAGTTGTTTGGATGAGCACTTCTTGAAAAAGCTGCAAGCAGCAATACCGGAGGCAAAGCAATCAACCCGTTCCGAACAGGCACGCTTTGAACGGGCACTGCAGTAGTTCGAAGGTAAATTGAAAAAAAAAAATCTAATTACACCAGAAACAAAAGAGTTGACCACTGAGTAACTGCTAAAGTAACCTAACATGTTTTGTGTATAGCCATATGATATAATACGTGATTGTCATTTTCTATGCTTATATGGCGGCTAATCTTTTCTGGCATAATGATAGCCTTGCTGTTGATGGTAGCGAATTAGCAGAACATATGCAGTATGGTTCTTCTAACCAGGGACCTGTAGTTATGATTATTTTGAGAAATTTTATTCATATGCACTGTCTCTGTCAAATAAAGTAATAAACTAAATTAAACTGTATGTGACACAAAACCTTTGCCATTACTCAGCTGTTGTGCATTTAAACAGTATGTACACATTGCTCAGGCATAGTGCTCTACACCAGTGGTTCTCAACCTTTTCCAAAATAATAATGTTTGTGTTCGGTGTAAACTGCTGTTTTTTTACGCGCCTCCTCCTGCTGATTTTGAGTGATTATTGTGAATGTTCTGATAAATAAATGTAGTCCAAATAAATAATGCTTTGTTTTTTGCAATTTTGTGGATTTTTGATGAGCTTGATTACTTTTTCTCTCTCCTGACCCGTTGAAAAATCAAGTCAGGAAATCATGTGCACACACACTTTGACTCTCACAAACACACTCAATAAAATCTATGCCAAATTATATCACAGGCAGATACAGGCGATGTAAAGAAATATTAATGTTATTTTATTTTTAATATGTTATTTTATTTTTTTCTCCACGACCATCTGCCAACCCCCAGAAATGATCTGGGTTGAGAACCACTGCTCTACACAACACTAATGTTAACAGTCAAATATTAGTATGGCATTTTGTTTGGATCTCAAAATACCACTGCCCAGTAAAGGAACAGTTGATAACCTGACAGCAAGTAAAGGAAAATGGCAAATTATACCTAACCAACAGTGGTAAAACAGTTTATAGAAATATATCCAGGTAACATTTAGCATAATATAACATATAACATAATAGTAATATGGTGATGTTAAAATGAGGGTCCCATATTTTGTTTTCATGATCATGGCTCTGCCTAAAAATCTTGTTATTCATTATGTTTTTCAAATAAATGTAGTGTTGTTCAAATTTGAGATCAATTTACCAAACTGATTTCATTCTAAAGAGCTCTGAAATGTTCCACTGGGAAAAAAGTGTGAGGGCTCTACTAATGTTTCAAATTTAATCTGGTTCTCATCTCTCCACTGAACAAGTGCTCCCACTCATACATGTGCACATTTTTCATTTTGACTGTTGGCAATTTGCTGTGGTTGTTGCACTCACACACGCAGACACATACACACACCAATCACTCTGGCATGCAAGGAGCTTTTATTTTCTGCATAATGTCCACAAACACCTTGAGGGTGAATGTGAGCGCTTTTGTGTGTGTGTGTGTGTTTTTCACCTTCTTTTCTTCGAACCATCCATATATCAATCGGCCGCCTCATCTTTCTCCTGTCCTCCACCCCCATCTCTCTCCTTGTCTCCAGAAACAGGCAGGTTATCTTTAACATCTCAACCTATTGGAGCGTAATGGCCATATTAGCCAGTCAGCCCAGGAGGACTTGGGAGAGGGCAGATGTGACATTAACAAAGGCCAGGTCAATCAACGTGTTGTGTGCCTGCCGTGTGTGCGAGTGAGCAAGGGAGAGCGCGTGAGGTCATTGAGCATATATGAGTTAGTCACATTTTTGCATTCATTTATGAATGTTTATTTTTTCTGCCCATGTGTATGTATGTGTGTGTAAATTTGCACAAGTTTTGTGTTTCTAGTTTTGTGTGTATTCATGTTTATGTATGTGTGTGAGCTGAGTATTAAACCTTGGTTATATGTGCAGATAGGATGTATGTGTTTACCTAATTTTTCTGCTTTATTGGAAGTGTGCGTGTGTGTCAATTTGTTTCCATATTTGTGTATGTATGCTTGTATGTTCTATATGTGTGTGGATGGGTGTGTATGCATGTATATATATATGTTTCTCTTTGTGTGTGAGCAAGAAAGAGAGCTAGGGAGAGTCCCCCCAGGTATTCCCTGCAGCCATTATGAGCAACAGAGAGAACAATATATCACAGCGATTGGAAAACGATATGTAGATCTATTTAACCCCACAAAGCAGTGACTCTCATTTTGGGTTTGTGATTTAATCAGGTTTAATGATCATGTCAAAATCTTCAATGTGTCTTTTATATGTTTTCGTCGGCTAACTGACTTGCTTCGGTAAACCAGTGATGATGATTAAGCATGCATTGCCATGAGAGTCTAAAATTAAATGTCTTCACTTCTTAATGCTACAGTGGACACCATATATTCCATATAGACCATATAGAACATCCTAGAAATAATGTTGCTGTACTACCCTGTGAAAACTCTCTGGATATCGGGACCGTTTTCTGGACTTACCTTCAAGAGTCCTGGAGGAAATTTTGGAAATCACTAGAAAGAAGCTAACTTAACTTTGAAACCTGTAAGCTCCTGAAACATTGGTTCCCACAGGTTCCCAAAGATGCCCATGATTAGTAAAGCACAGATTTGGAAGTCCCAAGTCGTGGAAAGGCGAGCAGAGTGGCGCAGCGGAAGCGTGCTGGGCCCATAACCCAGAGGTCAATGGATCGAAACTATCCTCTGCTAAGTGTAAATACTTTGGGCCTGCAAGACTCCATGCTGTCTTAATCCTTTCCTTTCATAATCACATTGCCATGTTTTCAATTGGTTCCCAGTGTAAAGTTACACAATGCCACTACATCACTATTTTCACAACACTCACAGCCCAGGCATTGGCGAAAATGTACTAATACCTTCAAATAGTGGCTCTTATTTTCATTGAAACATCTCAACTTATTCTGCATATTTGCCTTCTTCACTTGTTCAACAACTGCTGAAACAATGAAGACACATTTTAAGGTAGTGTGGCCGAGCGGTCTAAGGCACTGGATTAAGGCTCCAGTCTCTCAGGAGGCGTGGGTTCAAATTCCACCACTGCCATTTGATAATGTAAGATATCTGGTAAAGACAGTAAGTTGCATGCACCTCTTGTTAACATAGCTAAGTGTATTAAACTTGTGTGAGGTAACCAATATTACCAAAAGGATCAGTGGCCACTTGGCTTGCTCCATGCTGACTCACATAGCCATGTTTTTCGATGATTAATGTGAAATATGAACCAAGCAGTCTCAATCAAGAATCTCAGTTTGCAAACATTTCCAACCCAAGCAAAGTCAACTGTTAAATATTGCTCTTTTGACTGATTGGTTGAAGGTATTTCCATTGAAGCTCTGGTTGCTGTTGAATGTACAATGAACATTGCCAGTTGACTACTTAAATGGGAACTTGTTTACAACCACTGAGCAGAGTAAGAGCAGAGTTTAACGATGAGGTAGTGTGGCCGAGTGGTCGAAGGCGCTGGATTTAGGCTCCAGTCTCTATGGAGGCGTGGGTTCAAATCCCACCACTGCCATCCTTTCTGGACTTGCCTTTAAGATTGCTGGAAGAAATGTGTTCACATAGGCAGTTCTCCTTTGGGCAACTCCAGGTAAGTTAGAAGTGTGGGTGCCCCCAAAAAAGTGGAACCTTAAGGATTCTTGGAGGGAATTGCGAAAATCACTAGAAAGAAGTGCACGGTCCCCCAAATGCATAAATTTGCACCCTTTAAGCTGCTGAACTTTTGGTTCCCACGGGTTCCCAAAGATTCCCACAATTAGTGAAAGACAGATGTTAAAGCCCCAGGACTTGTTGAGCGAGCAGAGTGGCGCAGCGGAAGCGTGCTGGGCCCATAACCCAGAGGTCGATGGATCGAAACCATCCTCTGCTAGTTGTAAAGGCTTTAGATCGGGAGGATGAGTCCATCCTCTTGGACTTACCTTCAAGAGTCCTGGAGGAAATTTTGGAAATCACTAGAAAGAAGCTAACTTAACTTTGAAACCTGTAAGCTACTGAAACATTGGTTCCCACAGGTTCCCAAAGATGCCCATGATTAGTAAAGCACAGATTTGGAAGTCCCAAGTTGTGGAAAGGCGAGCAGAGTGGCGCAGCGGAAGCGTGCTGGGCCCATAACCCAGAGGTCGATAGATCGAAACCATCCTCTGCTAAGTGTAAATACTTTGGACCTGCAAGGCTCCATGCTGTCTTCATTCTTTCCTTTCATAATCACATTGCCATGTTTTCACTTGGTTCCCAGTGTAAAGTTACACAATGCCACTACATCACTATTTTCACAACACTCACAGCCCGGGCATTGGCGAAAATGTACTAATACCTTCAAATAGTGGCTCTTATTTTCATTGAAACATCTCAACTTATTCTGCATATTTGCCTTCTTCACTTGTTCAACAACTGCTGAAACAATGAAGACACATTTTAAGGTAGTGTGGCCGAGCGGTCTAAGGCGCTGGATTAAGGCTCCAGTCTCTCAGGAGGCGTGGGTTCAAATCCCACCACTGCCATTTGATAATGTAAGATATCTGGTAAAGACAGTAAGTTGCATGCACCTCTTGTTAACATAGCTAAGTGTATTAAACTTGTGTGAGGTAACCAATATTACCAAAAGGGTCAGTGGCCACTTGGCTTGCTCCATGCTGACTCACATAGCCATGTTTTTCGATGATTAATGTGAAATATGAACCAAGCAGTCTCAATCAAGAATCTCAGTTTGCAAACATTTCCAACCCAAGCAAAGTCAACTGTTAAATATTGCTCTTTTGACTGATTGGTTGAAGGTATTTCCATTGAAGCTCTGGTTGCTGTTGAATGTACAATGAACATTGCCAGTACACTACTTAAATGGGAACTTGTTTACAACCACTGAGCAGAGTAAGAGCAGAGTTTAAAGATGAGGTAGTGTGGCCGAGTGGTCGAAGGCCCTGGATTTAGGCTCCAGTCTCTATGGAGGCGTGGGTTCAAATCCCACCACTGCCATCCTTTCTGGACTTGCCTTTAAGATTGCTGGAAGAAATGTGTTCACATAGGCAGTTCTCCTTTGGGCAACTCCAGGTAAGTTAGAAGTGTGGGTGCACCCAAAAAAGTGGAACCTTAAGGATTCTTGGAAGGTATTGCGAAAATCACTAGAAAGAAGTGCACGGTCCCCCAAATGCACAAATTTGCACCCTTTAAGCTGCTGAACTTTTGGTTCCCACGGGTTCCCAAAGATTCCCACAATTAGTGAAAGACAGATGTTACAGACCCAGGACTTGTTGAGCGAGCAGAGTGGCGCAGCGGAAGCGTGCTGGGCCCATAACCCAGAGGTCGATGGATCGAAACCATCCTCTGCTAGTTGTAAAGGCTTTAGATCGGGAGGTTGAATCCATCCTCTTGGACTTACCTTCAAGAGTCCTGGAGGAAATTTTGGAAATCACTAGAAAGAAGCTAACTTAACTTTGAAACCTGTAAGCTACTGAAACATTGGTTCCCACAGGTTCCCAAAGATGCCCATGATTAGTAAAGCACAGATTTGGAAGTCCCAAGTTGTGGAAAGGCGAGCAGAGTGGCGCAGCGGAAGAGTGCTGGGCCCATAACCCAGAGGTCGATGGATCGAAACCATCCTCTGCTAAGTGTAAATACTTTGGACCTGCAAGGCTCCATCCTGTCTTCATCCTTTCCTTTCATAATCACATTGCCATGTTTTCACTTGGTTCCCAGTGTAAAGTTACACAATGCCACTACATCACTATTTTCACAACACTCACAGCCCAGGCATTGGCGAAAATGTACTAATACCTTCAAATAGTGGCTCTTATTTTCATTGAAACATCTCAACTTATTCTGCATATTTGCCTTCTTCACTTGTTCAACAACTGCTGAAACAATGAAGACACATTTTAAGGTAGTGTGGCCGAGCGGTCTAAGGCGCTGGATTAAGGCTCCAGTCTCTCAGGAGGCGTGGGTTCAAATCTCACCACTGCCATTTGATAATGTAAGGTATCTGGTAAAGACAGTAAGTTGCATGCAGCTCTTGTTAACATAGTTAAGTTAGCTAAGTGTATTAACCTTGGTGAACTTGTGTGAGGTAACCAATATTACCAAAAGGGTCAGTGGCCACTTGGCTTGCTCCATGCTGACTCACATAGCCATGTTTTTCGATGATTAATGTGAAATATGAACCAAGCAGTCTCAATCAAGAATCTCAGTTTGCAAACATTTCCAACCCAAGCAAAGTCAACTGTTAAATATTGCTCTTTTGACTGATTGGTTGAAGGTATTTCCATTGAAGCTCTGGTTGCTGTTGAATGTACAATGAACATTGCCAGTTGACTACTTAAATGGGAACTTGTTTACAACCACTGAGCAGAGTAAGAGCAGAGTTTAAAGATGAGGTAGTGTGGCCGAGTGGTCGAAGGCGCTGGCTTTAGGCTCCAGTCTCTATGGAGGCGTGGGTTCAAATCCCACCACTGCCATCCTTTCTGGACTTGCCTTTAAGATTGCTGGAAGAAATGTGTTCACATAGGCAGTTCTCCTTTGGGCAACTCCAGGTAAGTTAGAAGTGTGGGTGCCCCCAAAAAAGTGGAACCTTAAGGATTCTTGGAGGGAATTGCGAAAATCACTAGAAAGAAGTGCACGGTCCCCCAAATGCATAAATTTGCACCCTTTAAGCTGCTGAACTTTTGGTTCCCACGGGTTCCCAAAGATTCCCACAATTAGTGGAAGACAGATGTTGCAGCCCCAGGACTTGTTGAGGGAGCAGAGTGGCGCAGCGGAAGCGTGCTGGGCCCATAACCCAGAGGTCGATGGATCGAAACCATCCTCTGCTAGTTGTAAAGGCTTTAGATCGGGAGGATGAGTCCATCCTCTTGGACTTACCTTCAAGAGTCCAGGAGGAAATTTTGGAAATCACTAGAAAGAAGCTAACTTAACTTTGAAACCTGTAAGTTACTGAAACATTGGTTCCCACAGGTTCCCAAAGATGCCCATGATTAGTAAAGCACAGATTTGGAAGTCCCAAGTTGTGGAAAGGCGAGCAGAGTGGCGCAGCGGAAGCGTGCTGGGCCCATAACCCAGAGGTCGATGGATCGAAACCATCCTCTGCTAAGTGTAAATACTTTGGGCCTGCAAGGCTCCATGCTGTCTTCATCCTTTCCTTTCATAATCACATTGCCATGTTTTCACTTGGTTCCCAGTGTAAAGTTACACAATGCCACTACATCACTATATTCACAACACTCACAGCCCAGGCATTGGCGAAAATGTACTAATACCTTCAAATAGTGGCTCTTATTTTCATTGAAACATCTCAACTTATTCTGCATATTTGCCTTCTTCACTTGTTCAACAACTGCTGAAACAATGAAGACACATTTTAAGGTAGTGTGGCCGAGCGGTCTAAGGCGCTGGATTAAGGCTCCAGTCTCTCAGGAGGCGTGGGTTCAAATCCCACCACTGCCATTTGATAATGTAAGGTATCTGGTAAAGACAGTAAGTTGCATGCAGCTCTTTTTAACATAGTTAAGTGTATTAACCTTGGTGAACTTGTGTGAGGTAACCAATATTACCAAAAGGGTCAGTGGCCACTTGGCTTCCTCCATGCTGACTCACATAGCCATGTTTTTCGATGATTAATGTGAAATCTGAACCAAGCAGTCTCAATCAAGAATCTCAGTTTGCAAACATTTCCAACCCAAGCAAAGTCAACTGTTAAATATTGCTCTTTTGACTGATTGGTTGAAGGTATTTCCATTGAAGCTCTGGTTGCTGTTGAATGTACAATGAACATTGCCAGTTGACTACTTAAATGGGAACTTGTTTACAACCACTGAGCAGAGTAAGAGCAGAGTTTAACGATGAGGTAGTGTGGCCGAGTGGTCGAAGGCGCTGGATTTAGGCTCCAGTCTCTATGGAGGCGTGGGTTCAAATCCCACCACTGCCATCCTTTCTGGACTTGCCTTTAAGATTGCTGGAAGAAATGTGTTCACATAGGCAGTTCTCCTTTGGGCAACTCCAGGTAAGTTAGAAGTGTGGGTGCCCCCAAAAAAGTGGAACCTTAAGGATTCTTGGAAGGTATTGCGAAAATCACTAGAAAGAAGTGCACGGTCCCCCAAATGCATAAATTTGCACCCTTTAAGCTGCTGAACTTTTGGTTCCCACGGTTTCCCAAAGATTCCCACAATTAGTGAAAGACAGATGTTACAGCCCCAGGACTTGTTGAGCGAGCAGAGTGGCGCAGCGGAAGCGTGCTGGGCCCATAACCCAGAGGTCGATGGATCGAAACCATCCTCTGCTAGTTGTAAAGGCTTTAGATCGGGAGGATGAGTCCATCCTCTTGGACTTACCTTCAAGAGTCCTGGAGGAAATTTTGGAAATCACTAGAAAGAAGCTAACTTAACTTTGAAACCTGTAAGCTACTGAAACATTGGTTCCCACAGGTTCCCAAAGATGCCCATGATTAGTAAAGCACAGATTTGGAAGTCCCAAGTTGTGGAAAGGCGAGCAGAGTGGCGCAGCGGAAGCGTGCTGGGCCCATAACCCAGAGGTCGATGGATCGAAACCATCCTCTGCTAAGTGTAAATACTTTGGGCCTGCAAGGCTCCATGCTGTCTTCATCCTTTCCTTTCATAATCACATTGCCATGTTTTCACTTGGTTCCCAGTGTAAAGTTACACAATATCACTATTTTCACAACACTCACAGCCCAGGCATTGGCGAAAATGTACTAATACCTTCAAATAGTGGCTCTTATTTTCATTGAAACATCTCAACTTATTCTGCATATTTGCCTTCTTCACTTGTTCAACAACTGCTGAAACAATGAAGACACATTTTAAGGTAGTGTGGCCGAGCGGTCTAAGGCGCTGGATTAAGGCTCCAGTCTCTCAGGAGGCGTGGGTTCAAATCCCACCAATGCCATTTGATAATGTAAGATATCTGGTAAAGACAGTAAGTTGCATGCACCTCTTGTTAACATAGCTAAGTGTATTAAACTTGTGTGAGGTAACCAATATTACCAAAAGGGTCAGTGGCCACTTGGCTTGCTCCATGCTGACTCACATAGCCATGTTTTTCGATGATTAATGTGAAATATGAACCAAGCAGTCTCAATCAAGAATCTCAGTTTGCAAACATTTCCAACCCAAGCAAAGTCAACTGTTAAATATTGCTCTTTTGGCTGATTGGTTGAAGGTATTTCCATTGAAGCTCTGGTTGCTGTTGAATGTACAATGAACATTGCCAGTTGACTACTTAAATGGAACTTGTTTACAACCACTGAGCAGAGTAAGAGCAGAGTTTAAAGATGCGGTACTGTGGCCGATTGGTCGAAGGCGCTGGATTTAGGCTCCAGTCTCTATGGAGGCGTGGGTTCAAATCCCACCACTGCCATCCTTTCTGGACTTGCCTTTAAGATTGTTGGAAGAAATGTGTTCACATAGGCAGTTCTCCTTTGGGCAACTCCAGGTAAGTTAGAAGTGTGGGTGCCCCCAAAAAAGTGGAACCTTAAGGATTCTTGGAGGGAATTGCGAAAATCACTAGAAAGAAGTGCACGGTCCCCCAAATGCATAAATTTGCACCATTTAAGCTGCTGAACTTTTGGTTCCCACGGGTTCCCAAAGATTCCCACAATTAGTGAAAGACAGATGTTACAGCCCCAGGACTTGTTGAGCGAGCAGAGTGGCGCAGCGGAAGCGTGCTGGGCCCATAACCCAGAGGTCGATGGATCGAAACCATCCTCTGCTAGTTGTAAAGGCTTTAGATCGGGAGGATGAGTCCATCCTCTTGGACTTACCTTCAAGAGTCCTGGAGGAAATTTTGGAAATCACTAGAAAGAAGCTAACTTAACTTTGAAACCTGTAAGCTACTGAAACATTGGTTCCCACAGGTTCCCAAAGATACCCATGATTAGTAAAGCACAGATTTGGAAGTCCCAAGTTGTGGAAAGGCGAGCAGAGTGGCGCAGCGGAAGCGTGCTGGGCCCATAACCCAGAGGTCAATGGATCGAAACCATCCTCTGCTAAGTGTAAATACTTTGGGCCTGCAAGGCTCCATGCTGTCTTCATCCTTTCCTTTCATAATCACATTGCCATGCTTTCACTTGGTTCCCCAGTGTAAAGTTACACAATGCCACTACATCACTATTTTCACAACACTCACAGCCCAGGCATTGGCGAAAATGTACTAATACCTTCAAATAGTGGCTCTTATTTTCATTGAAACATCTCAACTTATTCTGCATATTTGCCTTCTTCACTTGTTCAACAACTGCTGAAACAATGAAGACACATTTTAAGGTAGTGTGGCCGAGCGGTCTAAGGCGCTGGATTAAGGCTCCAGTCTCTCAGGAGGCGTGGGTTCAAATCCCACCACTGCCATCCTTTCTGGACTTGCCTTTAAGATTGCTGGAAGAAATGTGTTCACATAGGCAGTTCTCCTTTGGGCAACTCCAGGTAAGTTAGAAGTGTGGGTGCCCCCAAAAAAGTGGAACCTTAAGGATTCTTGGAGGGAATTGCGAAAATCACTAGAAAGAAGTGCACGGTCCCCCAAATGCATAAATTTGCACCCTCTAAGCTGCTGAACTTTTGGTTCCCACGGGTTCCCAAAGATTCCCACAATTAGTAAAAGACAGATGTTACAGACCCAGGACTTGTTGAGCGAGCAGAGTGGCGCAGCGGAAGCGTGCTGGGCCCATAACCCAGAGGTCGATGGATCGAAACCATCCTCTGCTAGTTGTAAAGGCTTTGGATCGGGAGGATGAGTCCATCCTCTTGGACTTACCTTCAAGAGTCCAGGAGGAAATTTTGGAAATCACTAGAAAGAAGCTAACTTAACTTTGAAACCTGTAAGCTACTGAAACATTGGTTCCCACAGGTTCCCAAAGATGCCCATGATTAGTAAAGCACAGATTTGGAAGTCCCAAGTTGTGGAAAGGCGAGCAGAGTGGCGCAGCGGAAGCGTGCTGGGCCCATAACCCAGAGGTCGATGGATTGAAACCATCCTCTGCTAAGTGTAAATACTTTGGGCCTGCAAGGCTCCATGCTGTCTTCATCCTTTCCTTTCATAATCACATTGCCATGTTTTCACTTGGTTCCCAGTGTAAAGTTACACAATATCACTATTTTCACAACACTCACAGCCCAGGCATTGGCGAAAATGTACTAATACCTTCAAATAGTGGCTCTTATTTTCATTGAAACATCTCAACTTATTCTGCATATTTGCCTTCTTCACTTGTTCAACAACTGCTGAAACAATGAAGAAACATTTTAAGGTAGTGTGGCCGAGCGGTCTAAGGCGCTGGCTTAAGGCTCCAGTCTCTCAGGAGGCGTGGGTTCAAATCCCACCAATGCCATTTGATAATGTAAGATATCTGGTAAAGACAGTAAGTTGCATGCACCTCTTGTTAACATAGCTAAGTGTATTAAACTTGTGTGAGGTAACCAATATTACCAAAAGGGTCAGTGGCCACTTGGCTTGCTCCATGCTGACTCACATAGCCATGTTTTTCGATGATTAATGTGAAATATGAACCAAGCAGTCTCAATCAAGAATCTCAGTTTGCAAACATTTCCAACCCAAGCAAAGTCAACTGTTAAATATTGCTCTTTTGGCTGATTGGTTGAAGGTATTTCCATTGAAGCTCTGGTTGCTGTTGAATGTACAATGAACATTGCCAGTTGACTACTTAAATGGGAACTTGTTTACAACCACTGAGCAGAGTAAGAGCAGAGTTTAACGATGAGGTAGTGTGGCGGAGTGGTCGAAGGCGCTGGATTTAGGCTCCAGTCTCTATGGAGGCGTGGGTTCAAATCCCACCACTGCCATCCTTTCTGGACTTGCCTTTAAGATTGCTGGAAGAAATGTGTTCACATAGGCAGTTCTCCTTTGGGCAACTCCAGGTAAGTTAGAAGTGTGGGTGCCCCCAAAAAAGTGGAACCTTAAGGATTCTTGGAGGGAATTGCGAAAATCACTAGAAAGAAGTGCACGGTCCCCCAAATGCATAAATTTGCACCCTTTAAGCTGCTGAACTTTTGGTTCCCACGGGTTCCCAAAGATTCCCACAATTAGTGAAAGACAGATGTTAAAGCCCCAGGACTTGTTGAGCGAGCAGAGTGGCGCAGCGGAAGCGTGCTGGGCCCATAACCCAGAGGTCGATGGATCGAAACCATCCTCTGCTAGTTGTAAAGGCTTTAGATCGGGAGGATGAGTCCATCCTCTTGGACTTACCTTCAAGAGTCCTGGAGGAAATTTTGGAAATCACTAGAAAGAAGCTAACTTAACTTTGAAACCTGTAAGCTACTGAAACAT
The DNA here is from genome assembly GCF_043250625.1 of Sebastes fasciatus. Taxonomy (NCBI): domain Eukaryota; kingdom Metazoa; phylum Chordata; class Actinopteri; order Perciformes; family Sebastidae; genus Sebastes; species Sebastes fasciatus. The sequence goes on along the minus strand of NC_133804.1, from coordinate 5,284,608 downwards.
TGGTTCCCACAGGTTCCCAAAGATGCCCATGATTAGTAAAGCACAGATTTGGAAGTCCCAAGTTGTGGAAAGGCGAGCAGAGTGGCGCAGCGGAAGCGTGCTGGGCCCATAACCCAGAGGTCGATGGATCGAAACCATCCTCTGCTAAGTGTAAATGCTTTGGGCCTGCAAGGCTCCATGCTGTCTTCATCCTTTCCTTTCATAATCACATTGCCATGTTTTCACTTGGTTCCCAGTGTAAAGTTACACAATGCCACTACATCACTATTTTCACAACACTCACAGCCCAGGCATTGGCGAAAATGTACTAATACCTTCAAATAGTGGCTCTTATTTTCATTGAAACATCTCAACTTATTCTGCATATTTGCCTTCTTCACTTGTTCAACAACTGCTGAAACAATGAAGACACATTTTAAGGTAGTGTGGCCGAGCGGTCTAAGGCGCTGGATTAAGGCTCCAGTCTCTCAGGAGGCGTGGGTTCAAATCCCACCAATGCCATTTGATAATGTAAGGTATCTGGTAAAGACAGTAAGTTGCATGCAGCTCTTTTTAACATAGTTAAGTGTATTAACCTTGGTGAACTTGTGTGAGGTAACCAATATTACCAAAAGGGTCAGTGGCCACTTGGCTTCCTCCATGCTGACTCACATAGCCATGTTTTTCGATGATTAATGTGAAATCTGAACCAAGCAGTCTCAATCAAGAATCTCAGTTTGCAAACATTTCCAACCCAAGCAAAGTCAACTGTTAAATATTGCTCTTTTGACTGATTGGTTGAAGGTATTTCCATTGAAGCTCTGGTTGCTGTTGAATGTACAATGAACATTGCCAGTTGACTACTTAAATGGGAACTTGTTTACAACCACTGAGCAGAGTAAGAGCAGAGTTTAACGATGAGGTAGTGTGGCCGAGTGGTCGAAGTCGCTGGATTTAGGCTCCAGTCTCTATGGAGGCGTGGGTTCAAATCCCACCACTGCCATCCTTTCTGGACTTGCCTTTAAGATTGCTGGAAGAAATGTGTTCACATAGGCAGTTCTCCTTTGGGCAACTCCAGGTAAGTTAGAAGTGTGGGTGCCCCCAAAAAAGTGGAACCTTAAGGATTCTTGGAAGGTATTGCGAAAATCACTAGAAAGAAGTGCACGGTCCCCCAAATGCATAAATTTGCACCCTTTAAGCTGCTGAACTTTTGGTTCCCACGGTTTCCCAAAGATTCCCACAATTAGTGAAAGACAGATGTTACAGCCCCAGGACTTGTTGAGCGAGCAGAGTGGCGCAGCGGAAGCGTGCTGGGCCCATAACCCAGAGGTCGATGGATCGAAACCATCCTCTGCTAGTTGTAAAGGCTTTAGATCGGGAGGATGAGTCCATCCTCTTGGACTTACCTTCAAGAGTCCTGGAGGAAATTTTGGAAATCACTAGAAAGAAGCTAACTTAACTTTGAAACCTGTAAGCTACTGAAACATTGGTTCCCACAGGTTCCCAAAGATGCCCATGATTAGTAAAGCACAGATTTGGAAGTCCCAAGTTGTGGAAAGGCGAGCAGAGTGGCGCAGCGGAAGCGTGCTGGGCCCATAACCCAGAGGTCGATGGATTGAAACCATCCTCTGCTAAGTGTAAATACTTTGGGCCTGCAAGGCTCCATGCTGTCTTCATCCTTTCCTTTCATAATCACATTGCCATGTTTTCACTTGGTTCCCAGTGTAAAGTTACACAATGCCACTACATCACTATATTCACAACACTCACAGCCCAGGCATTGGCGAAAATGTACTAATACCTTCAAATAGTGGCTCTTATTTTCATTGAAACATCTCAACTTATTCTGCATATTTGCCTTCTTCACTTGTTCAACAACTGCTGAAACAATGAAGACACATTTTAAGGTAGTGTGGCCGAGCGGTCTAAGGCGCTGGATTAAGGCTCCAGTCTCTCAGGAGGCGTGGGTTCAAATCCCACCACTGCCATTTGATAATGTAAGGTATCTGGTAAAGACAGTAAGTTGCATGCAGCTCTTTTTAACATAGTTAAGTGTATTAACCTTGGTGAACTTGTGTGAGGTAACCAATATTACCAAAAGGGTCAGTGGCCACTTGGCTTCCTCCATGCTGACTCACATAGCCATGTTTTTCGATGATTAATGTGAAATCTGAACCAAGCAGTCTCAATCAAGAATCTCAGTTTGCAAACATTTCCAACCCAAGCAAAGTCAACTGTTAAATATTGCTCTTTTGACTGATTGGTTGAAGGTATTTCCATTGAAGCTCTGGTTGCTGTTGAATGTACAATGAACATTGCCAGTTGACTACTTAAATGGGAACTTGTTTACAACCACTGAGCAGAGTAAGAGCAGAGTTTAACGATGAGGTAGTGTGGCCGAGTGGTCGAAGGCGCTGGATTTAGGCTCCAGTCTCTATGGAGGCGTGGGTTCAAATCCCACCACTGCCATCCTTTCTGGACTTGCCTTTAAGATTGCTGGAAGAAATGTGTTCACATAGGCAGTTCTCCTTTGGGCAACTCCAGGTAAGTTAGAAGTGTGGGTGCCCCCAAAAAAGTGGAACCTTAAGGATTCTTGGAAGGTATTGCGAAAATCACTAGAAAGAAGTGCACGGTCCCCCAAATGCATAAATTTGCACCCTTTAAGCTGCTGAACTTTTGGTTCCCACGGTTTCCCAAAGATTCCCACAATTAGTGAAAGACAGATGTTACAGCCCCAGGACTTGTTGAGCGAGCAGAGTGGCGCAGCGGAAGCGTGCTGGGCCCATAACCCAGAGGTCGATGGATCGAAACCATCCTCTGCTAGTTGTAAAGGCTTTAGATCGGGAGGATGAGTCCATCCTCTTGGACTTACCTTCAAGAGTCCTGGAGGAAATTTTGGAAATCACTAGAAAGAAGCTAACTTAACTTTGAAACCTGTAAGCTACTGAAACATTGGTTCCCACAGGTTCCCAAAGATGCCCATGATTAGTAAAGCACAGATTTGGAAGTCCCAAGTTGTGGAAAGGCGAGCAGAGTGGCGCAGCGGAAGCGTGCTGGGCCCATAACCCAGAGGTCGATGGATCGAAACCATCCTCTGCTAAGTGTAAATACTTTGGGCCTGCAAGGCTCCATGCTGTCTTCATCCTTTCCTTTCATAATCACATTGCCATGTTTTCACTTGGTTCCCAGTGTAAAGTTACACAATGCCACTACATCACTATTTTCACAACACTCACAGCCCAGGCATTGGCGAAAATGTACTAATACCTTCAAATAGTGGCTCTTATTTTCATTGAAACATCTCAACTTATTCTGCATATTTGCCTTCTTCACTTGTTCAACAACTGCTGAAACAATGAAGACACATTTTAAGGTAGTGTGGCCGAGCGGTCTAAGGCGCTGGATTAAGGCTCCAGTCTCTCAGGAGGCGTGGGTTCAAATCCCACCACTACCATTTGATAATGTAAGATATCTGGTAAAGACAGTACGTTGCATGCACCTCTTGTTAACATAGCTAAGTGTATTAACCTTGGTGAACTTGTGTGAGGTAACCAATATTACCAAAAGGGTCAGTGGCCACTTGGCTTGCTCCATGCTGACTCACATAGCCATGTTTTTCGATGATTAATGTGAAATATGAACCAAGCAGTCTCAATCAAGAATCTCAGTTTGCAAACATTTCCAACCCAAGCAAAGTCAACTGTTAAATATTGCTCTTTTGACTGATTGGTTGAAGGTATTTCCATTGAAGCTCTGGTTGCTGTTGAATGTACAATGAACATTGCCAGTTGACTACTTAAATGGGAACTTGTTTACAACCACTGAGCAGAGTAAGAGCAGAGTTTAAAGATGAGGTAGTGTGGCCGAGTGGTCGAAGGCGCTGGATTTAGGCTCCAGTCTCTATGGAGGCGTGGGTTCAGATCCCACCACTGCCATCCTTTCTGGACTTGCCTTTAAGATTGCTGGAAGAAATGTGTTCACATAGGCAGTTCTCCTTTGGGCAACTCCAGGTAAGTTAGAAGTGTGGGTGCCCCCAAAAAAGTGGAACCTTAAGGATTCTTGGAGGGAATTGCGAAAATCACTAGAAAGAAGTGCACGGTCCCCCAAATGCATAAATTTGCACCCTTTAAGCTGCTGAACTTTTGGTTCCCACGGGTTCCCAAAGATTCCCACAATTAGTGAAAGACAGATGTTGCAGCCCCAGGACTTGTTGAGGGAGCAGAGTGGCGCAGCGGAAGCGTGCTGGGCCCATAACCCAGAGGTCGATGGATCGAAACCATCCTCTGCTAGTTGTAAAGGCTTTAGATCGGGAGGATGAGTCCATCCTCTTGGACTTACCTTCAAGAGTCCAGGAGGAAATTTTGGAAATCACTAGAAAGAAGCTAACTTAACTTTGAAACCTGTAAGCTACTGAAACATTGGTTCCCACAGGTTCCCAAAGATGCCCATGATTAGTAAAGCACAGATTTGGAAGTCCCAAGTTGTGGAAAGGCGAGCAGAGTGGCGCAGCGGAAGCGTGCTGGGCCCATAACCCAGAGGTCGATGGATCGAAACCATCCTCTGCTAAGTGTAAATACTTTGGGCCTGCAAGGCTCCATGCTGTCTTCATCCTTTCCTTTCATAATCACATTGCCATGTTTTCACTTGGTTCCCAGTGTAAAGTTACACAATGCCACTACATCACTATTTTCACAACACTCACAGCCCAGGCATTGGCGAAAATGTACTAATACCTTCAAATAGTGGCTCTTATTTTCATTGAAACATCTCAACTTATTCTGCATATTTGCCTTCTTCACTTGTTCAACAACTGCTGAAACAATGAAGACACATTTTAAGGTAGTGTGGCCGAGCGGTCTAAGGCGCTGGATTAAGGCTCCAGTCTCTCAGGAGGCGTGGGTTCAAATCCCACCACTGCCATTTGATAATGTAAGGTATCTGGTAAAGACAGTAAGTTGCATGCAGCTCTTTTTAACATAGTTAAGTGTATTAACCTTGGTGAACTTGTGTGAGGTAACCAATATTACCAAAAGGGTCAGTGGCCACTTGGCTTCCTCCATGCTGACTCACATAGCCATGTTTTTCGATGATTAATGTGAAATCTGAACCAAGCAGTCTCAATCAAGAATCTCAGTTTGCAAACATTTCCAACCCAAGCAAAGTCAACTGTTAAATATTGCTCTTTTGACTGATTGGTTGAAGGTATTTCCATTGAAGCTCTGGTTGCTGTTGAATGTACAATGAACATTGCCAGTTGACTACTTAAATGGGAACTTGTTTACAACCACTGAGCAGAGTAAGAGCAGAGTTTAACGATGAGGTAGTGTGGCCGAGTGGTCGAAGGCGCTGGATTTAGGCTCCAGTCTCTATGGAGGCGTGGGTTCAAATCCCACCACTGCCATCCTTTCTGGACTTGCCTTTAAGATTGCTGGAAGAAATGTGTTCACACAGGCAGTTCTCCTTTGGGCAACTCCAGGTAAGTTAGAAGTGTGGGTGCCCCCAAAAAAGTGGAACCTTAAGGATTCTTGGAAGGTATTGCGAAAATCACTAGAAAGAAGTGCACGGTCCCCCAAATGCATAAATTTGCACCCTTTAAGCTGCTGAACTTTTGGTTCCCACGGTTTCCCAAAGATTCCCACAATTAGTGAAAGACAGATGTTACAGCCCCAGGACTTGTTGAGCGAGCAGAGTGGCGCAGCGGAAGCGTGCTGGGCCCATAACCCAGAGGTCGATGGATCGAAACCATCCTCTGCTAGTTGTAAAGGCTTTAGATCGGGAGGATGAGTCCATCCTCTTGGACTTACCTTCAAGAGTCCTGGAGGAAATTTTGGAAATCACTAGAAAGAAGCTAACTTAACTTTGAAACCTGTAAGCTACTGAAACATTGGTTCCCACAGGTTCCCAAAGATGCCCATGATTAGTAAAGCACAGATTTGGAAGTCCCAAGTTGTGGAAAGGCGAGCAGAGTGGCGCAGCGGAAGCGTGCTGGGCCCATAACCCAGAGGTCGATGGATTGAAACCATCCTCTGCTAAGTGTAAATACTTTGGGCCTGCAAGGCTCCATGCTGTCTTCATCCTTTCCTTTCATAATCACATTGCCATGTTTTCACTTGGTTCCCAGTGTAAAGTTACACAATGCCACTACATCACTATATTCACAACACTCACAGCCCAGGCATTGGCGAAAATGTACTAATACCTTCAAATAGTGGCTCTTATTTTCATTGAAACATCTCAACTTATTCTGCATATTTGCCTTCTTCACTTGTTCAACAACTGCTGAAACAATGAAGACACATTTTAAGGTAGTGTGGCCGAGCGGTCTAAGGCGCTGGATTAAGGCTCCAGTCTCTCAGGAGGCGTGGGTTCAAATCCCACCACTGCCATTTGATAATGTAAGGTATCTGGTAAAGACAGTAAGTTGCATGCAGCTCTTTTTAACATAGTTAAGTGTATTAACCTTGGTGAACTTGTGTGAGGTAACCAATATTACCAAAAGGGTCAGTGGCCACTTGGCTTCCTCCATGCTGACTCACATAGCCATGTTTTTCGATGATTAATGTGAAATCTGAACCAAGCAGTCTCAATCAAGAATCTCAGTTTGCAAACATTTCCAACCCAAGCAAAGTCAACTGTTAAATATTGCTCTTTTGACTGATTGGTTGAAGGTATTTCCATTGAAGCTCTGGTTGCTGTTGAATGTACAATGAACATTGCCAGTTGACTACTTAAATGGGAACTTGTTTACAACCACTGAGCAGAGTAAGAGCAGAGTTTAACGATGAGGTAGTGTGGCCGAGTGGTCGAAGGCGCTGGATTTAGGCTCCAGTCTCTATGGAGGCGTGGGTTCAAATCCCACCACTGCCATCCTTTCTGGACTTGCCTTTAAGATTGCTGGAAGAAATGTGTTCACATAGGCAGTTCTCCTTTGGGCAACTCCAGGTAAGTTAGAAGTGTGGGTGCCCCCAAAAAAGTGGAACCTTAAGGATTCTTGGAAGGTATTGCGAAAATCACTAGAAAGAAGTGCACGGTCCCCCAAATGCATAAATTTGCACCCTTTAAGCTGCTGAACTTTTGGTTCCCACGGTTTCCCAAAGATTCCCACAATTAGTGAAAGACAGATGTTACAGCCCCAGGACTTGTTGAGCGAGCAGAGTGGCGCAGCGGAAGCGTGCTGGGCCCATAACCCAGAGGTCGATGGATCGAAACCATCCTCTGCTAGTTGTAAAGGCTTTAGATCGGGAGGATGAGTCCATCCTCTTGGACTTACCTTCAAGAGTCCTGGAGGAAATTTTGGAAATCACTAGAAAGAAGCTAACTTAACTTTGAAACCTGTAAGCTACTGAAACATTGGTTCCCACAGGTTCCCAAAGATGCCCATGATTAGTAAAGCACAGATTTGGAAGTCCCAAGTTGTGGAAAGGCGAGCAGAGTGGCGCAGCGGAAGCGTGCTGGGCCCATAACCCAGAGGTCGATGGATCGAAACCATCCTCTGCTAAGTGTAAATACTTTGGGCCTGCAAGGCTCCATGCTGTCTTCATCCTTTCCTTTCATAATCACATTGCCATGTTTTCACTTGGTTCCCAGTGTAAAGTTACACAATGCCACTACATCACTATTTTCACAACACTCACAGCCCAGGCATTGGCGAAAATGTACTAATACCTTCAAATAGTGGCTCTTATTTTCATTGAAACATCTCAACTTATTCTGCATATTTGCCTTCTTCACTTGTTCAACAACTGCTGAAACAATGAAGACACATTTTAAGGTAGTGTGGCCGAGCGGTCTAAGGCGCTGGATTAAGGCTCCAGTCTCTCAGGAGGCGTGGGTTCAAATCCCACCACTACCATTTGATAATGTAAGATATCTGGTAAAGACAGTACGTTGCATGCACCTCTTGTTAACATAGCTAAGTGTATTAACCTTGGTGAACTTGTGTGAGGTAACCAATATTACCAAAAGGGTCAGTGGCCACTTGGCTTGCTCCATGCTGACTCACATAGCCATGTTTTTCGATGATTAATGTGAAATATGAACCAAGCAGTCTCAATCAAGAATCTCAGTTTGCAAACATTTCCAACCCAAGCAAAGTCAACTGTTAAATATTGCTCTTTTGACTGATTGGTTGAAGGTATTTCCATTGAAGCTCTGGTTGCTGTTGAATGTACAATGAACATTGCCAGTTGACTACTTAAATGGGAACTTGTTTACAACCACTGAGCAGAGTAAGAGCAGAGTTTAAAGATGAGGTAGTGTGGCCGAGTGGTCGAAGGCGCTGGATTTAGGCTCCAGTCTCTATGGAGGCGTGGGTTCAGATCCCACCACTGCCATCCTTTCTGGACTTGCCTTTAAGATTGCTGGAAGAAATGTGTTCACATAGGCAGTTCTCCTTTGGGCAACTCCAGGTAAGTTAGAAGTGTGGGTGCCCCCAAAAAAGTGGAACCTTAAGGATTCTTGGAGGGAATTGCGAAAATCACTAGAAAGAAGTGCACGGTCCCCCAAATGCATAAATTTGCACCCTTTAAGCTGCTGAACTTTTGGTTCCCACGGGTTCCCAAAGATTCCCACAATTAGTGAAAGACAGATGTTGCAGCCCCAGGACTTGTTGAGGGAGCAGAGTGGCGCAGCGGAAGCGTGCTGGGCCCATAACCCAGAGGTCGATGGATCGAAACCATCCTCTGCTAGTTGTAAAGGCTTTAGATCGGGAGGATGAGTCCATCCTCTTGGACTTACCTTCAAGAGTCCAGGAGGAAATTTTGGAAATCACTAGAAAGAAGCTAACTTAACTTTGAAACCTGTAAGCTACTGAAACATTGGTTCCCACAGGTTCCCAAAGATGCCCATGATTAGTAAAGCACAGATTTGGAAGTCCCAAGTTGTGGAAAGGCGAGCAGAGTGGCGCAGCGGAAGCGTGCTGGGCCCATAACCCAGAGGTCGATGGATCGAAACCATCCTCTGCTAAGTGTAAATACTTTGGGCCTGCAAGGCTCCATGCTGTCTTCATCCTTTCCTTTCATAATCACATTGCCATGTTTTCACTTGGTTCCCAGTGTAAAGTTACACAATGCCACTACATCACTATTTTCACAACACTCACAGCCCAGGCATTGGCGAAAATGTACTAATACCTTCAAATAGTGGCTCTTATTTTCAATGAAACATCTCAACTTATTCTGCATATTTGCCTTCTTCATTTGTTCAACAACTGCTGAAACAATGAAGACACATTTTAAGGTAGTGTGGCCGAGCGGTCTAAGGCGCTGGATTAAGGCTCCAGTCTCTCAGGAGGCGTGGGTTCAAATCCCACCACTGCCATTTGATAATGTAAGGTATCTGGTAAAGACAGTAAGTTGCATGCAGCTCTTTTTAACATAGTTAAGTGTATTAACCTTGGTGAACTTGTGTGAGGTAACCAATATTACCAAAAGGGTCAGTGGCCACTTGGCTTCCTCCATGCTGACTCACATAGCCATGTTTTTCGATGATTAATGTGAAATCTGAACCAAGCAGTCTCAATCAAGAATCTCAGTTTGCAAACATTTCCAACCCAAGCAAAGTCAACTGTTAAATATTGCTCTTTTGACTGATTGGTTGAAGGTATTTCCATTGAAGCTCTGGTTGCTGTTGAATGTACAATGAACATTGCCAGTTGACTACTTAAATGGGAACTTGTTTACAACCACTGAGCAGAGTAAGAGCAGAGTTTAACGATGAGGTAGTGTGGCCGAGTGGTCGAAGGCGCTGGATTTAGGCTCCAGTCTCTATGGAGGCGTGGGTTCAAATCCCACCACTGCCATCCTTTCTGGACTTGCCTTTAAGATTGCTGGAAGAAATGTGTTCACACAGGCAGTTCTCCTTTGGGCAACTCCAGGTAAGTTAGAAGTGTGGGTGCCCCCAAAAAAGTGGAACCTTAAGGATTCTTGGAAGGTATTGCGAAAATCACTAGAAAGAAGTGCACGGTCCCCCAAATGCATAAATTTGCACCCTTTAAGCTGCTGAACTTTTGGTTCCCACGGTTTCCCAAAGATTCCCACAATTAGTGAAAGACAGATGTTACAGCCCCAGGACTTGTTGAGCGAGCAGAGTGGCGCAGCGGAAGCGTGCTGGGCCCATAACCCAGAGGTCGATGGATCGAAACCATCCTCTGCTAAGTGTAAATACTTTGGGCCTGCAAGGCTCCATGCTGTCTTCATCCTTTCCTTTCATAATCACATTGCCATGTTTTCACTTGGTTCCCAGTGTAAAGTTACACAATGCCACTACATCACTATTTTCACAACACTCACAGCCCAGGCATTGGCGAAAATGTACTAATACCTTCAAATAGTGGCTCTTATTTTCATTGAAACATCTCAACTTATTCTGCATATTTGCCTTCTTCACTTGTTCAACAACTGCTGAAACAATGAAGACACATTTTAAGGTAGTGTGGCCGAGCGGTCTAAGAAGCTGGATTAAGGCTCCAGTCTCTCAGGAGGCGTGGGTTCAAATCCCACCACTGCCATTTGATAATGTAAGATATCTGGTAAAGACAGTAAGTTGCATGCACCTCTTGTTAACATAGCTAAGTGTATTAAATTTGTGTGAGGTAACCAATATTACCAAAAGGGTCAGTGGCCACTTGGCTTGCTCCATGCTGACTCACATAGCCATGTTTTTCGATGATTAATGTGAAATATGAACCAAGCAGTCTCAATCAAGAATCTCAGTTTGCAAACATTTCCAACCCAAGCAAAGTCAACTGTTAAATATTGCTCTTTTGACTGATTGGTTGAAGGTATTTCCATTGAAGCTCTGGTTGCTGTTGAATGTACAATGAACATTGCCAGTTGACTACTTAAATGGGAACTTGTTTACAACCACTGAGCAGAGTAAGAGCAGAGTTTAAAGATGAGGTAGTGTGGCCGAGTGGTCGAAGGCGCTGGATTTAGGCTCCAGTCTCTATGGAGGCGTGGGTTCAAATCCCACCACTGCCATCCTTTCTGGACTTGCCTTTAAGATTGCTGGAAGAAATGTGTTCACATAGGCAGTTCTCCTTTGGGCAACTCCAGGTAAGTTAGAAGTGTGGGTGCCCCCAAAAAAGTGGAACCTTAAGGATTCTTGGAGGGAATTGCGAAAATCACTAGAAAGAAGTGCACGGTCCCCCAAATGCATAAATTTGCACCCTTTAAGCTGCTGAACTTTTGGTTCCCACGGGTTCCCAAAGATTCCCACAATTAGTGAAAGACAGATGTTGCAGCCCCAGGACTTGTTGAGGGAGCAGAGTGGCGCAGCGGAAGCGTGCTGGGCCCATAACCCAGAGGTCGATGGATCGAAACCATCCTCTGCTAGTTGTAAAGGCTTTAGATCGGGAGGATGAGTCCATCCTCTCGGACTTACCTTCAAGAGTCCTGGAGGAAATTTTGGAAATCACTAGAAAGAAGCTAACTTAACTTTGAAACCTGTAAGCTACTGAAACATTGGTTCCCACAGGTTCCCAAAGATGCCCATGATTAGTAAAGCACAGATTTGGAAGTCCCAAGTTGTGGAAAGGCGAGCAGAGTGGCGCAGCGGAAGCGTGCTGGGCCCATAACCCAGAGGTCGATGGATCGAAACCATCCTCTGCTAAGTGTAAATACTTTGGGCCTGCAAGGATCCATGCTGTCTTCATCCTTTCCTTTCATAATCACATTGCCATGTTTTCACTTGGTTCCCAGTGTAAAGTTACACAATGCCACTACATCACTATTTTCACAACACTCACAGCCCAGGCATTGGCGAAAATGTACTAATACCTTCAAATAGTGGCTCTTATTTTCATTGAAACATCTCAACTTATTCTGCATATTTGCCTTCTTCACTTGTTCAACAACTGCTGAAACAATGAAGACACATTTTAAGGTAGTGTGGCCGAGCGGTCTAAGAAGCTGGATTAAGGCTCCAGTCTCTCAGGAGGCGTGGGTTCAAATCCCACCACTGCCATTTGATAATGTAAGATATCTGGTAAAGACAGTAAGTTGCATGCACCTCTTGTTAACATAGCTAAGTGTATTAAATTTGTGTGAGGTAACCAATATTACCAAAAGGGTCAGTGGCCACTTGGCTTGCTCCATGCTGACTCACATAGCCATGTTTTTCGATGATTAATGTGAAATATGAACCAAGCAGTCTCAATCAAGAATCTCAGTTTGCAAACATTTCCAACCCAAGCAAAGTCAACTGTTAAATATTGCTCTTTTGACTGATTGGTTGAAGGTATTTCCATTGAAGCTCTGGTTGCTGTTGAATGTACAATGAACATTGCCAGTTGACTACTTAAATGGGAACTTGTTTACAACCACTGAGCAGAGTAAGAGCAGAGTTTAAAGATGAGGTAGTGTGGCCGAGTGGTCGAAGGCGCTGGATTTAGGCTCCAGTCTCTATGGAGGCGTTGGTTCAAATCCCACCACTGCCATCCTTTCTGGACTTGCCTTTAAGATTGCTGGAAGAAATGTGTTCACATAGGCAGTTCTCCTTTGGGCAACTCCAGGTAAGTTAGAAGTGTGGGTGCCCCCAAAAAAGTGGAACCTTAAGGATTCTTGGAGGGAATTGCGAAAATCACTAGAAAGAAGTGCACGGTCCCCCAAATGCATAAATTTGCACCATTTAAGCTGCTGAACTTTTGGTTCCCACGGGTTCCCAAAGATTCCCACAATTAGTGAAAGACAGATGTTACAGCCCCAGGACTTGTTGAGCGAGCAGAGTGGAGCAGCGGAAGCGTGCTGGGCCCATAACCCAGAGGTCGATGGATCGAAACCATCCTCTGCTAGTTGTAAAGGCTTTAGATCGGGAGGATGAGTCCATCCTCTTGGACTTACCTTCAAGAGTCCAGGAGGAAATTTTGGAAATCACTAGAAAGAAGCTAACTTAACTTTGAAACCTGTAAGCTACTGAAACATTGGTTTCCATTGGTTCCCACAGGTTCCCAAAGATGCCCATGATTAGTAAAGCACAGATTTGGAAGTCCCAAGCTGTGGAAAGGCGAGCAGAGTGGCGCAGCGGAAGCGTGCTGGGCCCATAACCCAGAGGTCGATGGATCGAAACCATCCTCTGCTAGTTGTAAAGGCTTTAGATCGGGAGGATGAGTCCATCCTCTTGGACTTATCTTCAAGAGTCCTGGAGAAAATTTTGGAAATCACTAGAAAGAAGCTAACTTAACTTTGAAACCTGTAAGCTACTGAAACATTGGTTCCCACAGGTTCCCAAAGATGCCCATGATTAGTAAAGCACAGATTTGGAAGTCCCAAGTTGTGGAAAGGCGAGAGGAGTGGCGCAGCGGAAGAGTGCTGGGCCCATAACCCAGAGGTCGATGGATCGAAACCGTCCTCTGCTAAGTGTAAATACTTTGGGCCTGCAAGGCTCCATGCTGTCTTCATCCTTTCCTTTCATAATCACATTGCCATGTTTTCACTTGGTTCCCAGTGTAAAGTTACACAATGCCACTACATCACTATTTTCACAACACTCACAGCCCAGGCATTGGCGAAAATGTACTAATACCTTCAAATAGTGGCTCTTATTTTCATTGAAACATCTCAACTTATTCTGCATATTTGCCTTCTTCACTTGTTCAACAACTGCTGAAACAATGAAGACACATTTTAAGGTAGTGTGGCCGAGCGGTCTAAGGCGCTGGATTAAGGCTCCAGTCTCTCAGGAGGCGTGAGTTCAAATCCCACCACTGCCATTTGATAATGTAAGATATCTGGTAAAGACAGTACGTTGCATGCACCTCTTGTTAACATAGCTAAGTGTATTAACCTTGGTGAACTTGTGTGAAGTAACCAATATTACCAAAAGGGTCAGTGGCCACTTGGCTTGCTCCATGCTGACTCACATAGCCATGTTTTTTGATGATTAATGTGAAATATGAACCAAGCAGTCTCAATCAAGAATCTCAGTTTGCAAACATTTCCAACCCAAGCAAAGTCAACTGTTAAATATTGCTCTTTTGGCTGATTGGTTGAAGGTATTTCCATCGAAGCTCTGATTGCTGTTGAATGTACAATGAACATTGCCAGTTGACTACTTAAATGGGAACTTGTTTACAACCACTGAGCAGAGTAAGAGCAGAGTTTAAAGATGCGGTAGTGTGGCCGAGTGGTCGAAGGCGCTGGATTTAGGCTCCAGTCTCTATGGAGGCGTGGGTTCAAATCCCACCACTGCCATCCTTTCTGGACTTGCCTTTAAGATTGCTGGAAGAAATGTGTTCACATAGGCAGTTCTCCTTTGGGCAACTCCAGGTAAGTTAGAAGTGTGGGTGCCCCCAAAAAAGTGGAACCTTAAGGATTCTTGGAGGGAATTGCGAAAATCACTAGAAAGAAGTGCACGGTCCCCCAAATGCATAAATTTGCACCCTTTAAGCTGCTGAACTTTTGGTTCCCACGGGTTCCCAAAGATTCCCACAATTAGTGAAAGACAGATGTTACAGCCCCAGGACTTGTTGAGCGAGCAGAGTGGCGCAGCGGAAGCGTGCTGGGCCCATAACCCAGAGGTCGATGGATCGAAACCATCCTCTGCTAGTTGTAAAGGCTTTAGATCGGGAGGATGAGTCCATCCTCTTGGACTTACCTTCAAGAGTCCAGGAGGAAATTTTGGAAATCACTAGAAAGAAGCTAACTTAACTTTGAAACCTGTAAGCTACTGAAACATTGGTTCCCACAGGTTCCCAAAGATGCCCATGATTAGTAAAGCACAGATTTGGAAGTCCCAAGCTGTGGAAAGGCGAGCAGAGTGGCGCAGCGGAAGCGTGCTGGGCCCATAACCCAGAGGTCGATGGATCGAAACCATCCTCTGCTAAGTGTAAATACTTTGGGCCTGCAAGGCTCCATGCTGTCTTCATCCTTTCCTTTCATAATCACATTGCCATGTTTTCACTTGGTTCCCAGTGTAAAGTTACACAATGCCACTACATCACTATTTTCACAACACTCACAGCCCAGGCATTTGCGAGTGCCCCACCTGTCATGCCTCTGTGCTATCGGGGCGTGCCCCATAGTTTGACAACCACTGCTTTATGCAAATGTATGTATATATTTATCATTGGAAAACAATTAACAACACAAAACAAGGACAAATATTTTCCTGAAACCCTCACAGGTACTGCATTTAGCATAAAAAATATGCTCAAATCATAACCTGGCAAACTGAAGCCCAACAGGCAACAACAGCTGTCAGTGTGTCAGTGTACTGACTTTACTATGACTTGCCTCAAACTGCATGTGATTATCATAAAGTGGGCATGTCTGTAAAGGGGAGACTCGTGGGTACCCATAGAACCTATTTTCATTTACATTGAGGTCAGAAGTCAAGAGACCAAGCTTTAAGGGACTTTAGTTTTAAAACTGAGCCTGCTACAATCTCAAAAAAGGTCGATTGCAATAAAGAAATTAGTGCCACTAAAATTAATTTGCATTAACGCGTTATAATGGAATTAACTTTGACAGCCGAATATATTTAGATTATACCTTGGAATACATTGGTGAAAGCTAAATGCAACTTTTTTCAGTCTATTCTCTGTGTTATAAAATGTCAAAAGCTAAGCACTAATTCAACATCTCCTGCACACAGCAGTGCCTGAATATAAGAGCAAGTGTGTCACATATACATATTTTTGTTTTTAGTCCTCTAGCGGGTCACAGACTTTTTTTATTTACATCTGGATATTTTTGCTCCAGCTACCCTTTCCTGTTTCCTTTCTGTCTTCTCTGTCTCACGTTTTCCTTTCATGCTCCCTAAGATTCAGATATCTGTTTATGTTCTCCCTTCTGTCTTTGCTTCGGCGTCATCCTCCCTCTATTCATCTCCGACTCGGCTTCACCTTGACATGGACCTATATTTCTCTGCCTCCTACTTTCTTTCACTCATTCCTATATATATATATATACACACACATAAATATACATAAATATATATGCATATATTGGGGATTTATATAAGTTGGTCCTCCTCTATTTTTAAGAGGCAAAAGGGAGACCAAAATATAAATAAGAGAGATTGGTTGAAATTAATCATTACCAAATCTCAGTATCATTTATAAAATATCTCACTTCTTTGGAAAAAAAACTATTATTTAAATTCTAATTAAAATGCTTCAACAGGCAAGAAAGTGGTGGTTTGGGCAAGGGAGGACGGGCAGGTGTTGTCCTCCCTTGAGGAGGGACCTCTTCAATCAAATCAATGTATTTCACTTTTTTCATGCTTATCTGTGATTGGCCAAAACACGTAAATAACGCTCCAAGGGAGGTCATCCGTCATCTTTGGTCCATGATGATTTCGAAATGTCATTTTCAATCTCTGCCACTGATGAACTGGCAGTAAAGTATCAGACAGGAGCATATTAGGAAAGAAATTATAACGTACAAATTGCGAACTACTTTTAAACTTATAATCAAACAAATCCTTTCTATTTAGGCCTTTAGTGTTAGCCAACACAGTAGTTAGCTTGTTGTAACAGCCCTGAAGGACCTGGTGCAGCAGTTTGTCCCCCATTCTGGGATCCAATCCCGGAGTGCTGCGTGTCGGACTGCTGCACGCCATCGTATCCTACCGCGGGGCAGTCTGGACAGCTGACCGACGACCGAGGCTGCCTGGGGTGCGTGGCAGCGGCAGGAGTCGGACTCCGCCTAGGAGTGGATGAAGACAGCCCCGCTCTGACCTCTCGGGCATCGCCATCAGCTGTCCAGACTGGACATACAGTGGCTCTACGGTGACGTGCAGCGGCCCTGACGCCCGTGGATCCCCGTGTGGGCAACGGAGCAGCAGTTTACAGACAGGCTTTTAGTGACACATTACGCACACAAGGTTCATTTTCATCCTGAGGCTCCATGATTGTTTTCAAGAAATCTTGCAAGCCATTGTTTCACTGCTTAATTTTTCATTTTACACAAGACAGTAGAGATAAGTAGCTAACAGTCATAATAATATTATAGAAATAATGTATATAACACTTGTCAAACTTAAGCACAAAGTTGTTTTGAGATTAAAAGATTCACAGAATAAAAATCCAAAACTCAAAATCCCATGTATACCCCACCCATCTATATGACAAATAAATTAGGAACATGAAAGCAAATATATCAAGCAGTCCATACATGGAGAATGGAGGTGCAAGTGCAAATTAAGAGAAATAACCAAATGAAATAACACGATGCCTTATGGGTTGGTTTTCCTCCCGTCCTCCCCAATTTTTTGAGTCACCAGCCGCCACTGATATCACGGCCAGTAAGACAGTTCATGGAAATGAGCTGTCACCATCTCTCAGACACTCTGTGGAAGGAGAGCTGCTTCTCTTTCGCTCTCTGTCTCTGCTTTCATCTTTCTCTGTTTGGGGGAAGGGTTGCTGCCTTTCTTTCTTTCCACTTGATGCTCCGAGGAATATGATGATGCAAATAAACAAACAGACTAAGATCCAATGCATATTTAGAAACTCATAGACACACATGTTAGCCTTTGCATCTTATGAATGAAGCACAATATTTTGGTCCCAAACCCCCCAAACTACCTTGATTGTCCTGCTTTGTTAACCTGCTGCTGTATGTGGAAGAACTTGAGCGCATAAATCTCATAAATATACAGGTTGGCAGATAAATAGAGGCAGAATTATAAGACATCCATCGTTCTTTCTGAGGATGTTTGCCTGTCTGTTTGCGACAAATTGAAAAGTTTGGCAGATTGCACTGCATGGAACGTTTCTGTGTTTTGATGGGCATTTTGGAATGAGATTGATTTGAAGTTGTCGCGCTGTTTACTTGCTGAGTAGTGTGTCAAAGTGGAAGACCATTGTGAGCCTGCGTCTATTATTTAGCCAGGGGAAGTTTACTCTGCTCTAAATTGCTTTGGCTAAAACTTCAAAACAGGAGTCCAACAATGTAATTACTTTTTTCCCCCTCTACATACAACTTAAAGGCCCCATATTATAAAAAAGTGAGATTTTCATGTTTTTTTTAATTATAAAGCAGGCTTAAGTCCTATATAAATACTGTGAAAGTATCGACGCACTCAATCCACAGGGAAATACACACAGCGCGTATTCAGAAACTCTGCATTTGAAATGAGCTGTCAGGATTTCTGCCCATTTGTGATGTCACGAATATACAATATTTAGACCAATGACACAATTTTAAACATAAACATTCTAAATTTGTTCCAGTTTATTCCTGGTTGCAGTGTCTGTGAATATCATCAGCTGACAGGAAGTACACATGGACCCAAGCTGTTACCTAGCAATGCAATTCTGTTGCAATCCGTCAAAATGCACTAAAACGGAGCATTTCAGACAGAGGGTAAATACAGGCATATTCAGGCAGACATTATGAGGAAAATAAAGTTTTTTTTTTAGCATTACAGCATGTAAACATGTTTCAGTAGAAACACAAAATACAAGTATGAAACTGAAAATGAGCATAATATGGGACCTTTAAAACATACTTAGAGCCAAGGATGCCATCAGGTCCCGGAGCCTTGCGTGGGTTAATCCTTTGAAAAGATATGCACAGATTTGCCCTGGATATTACTAATGGACAGGGGTCCTGGGCCTTTTGTACTTCCTCATCCATGAAGTTGGCCTCAAACCGTGCATAGAATGGGTTTAGCTCATCTGGGAGGGATGTAGACATTACCTCAGCACTGCTGGTTTTCCTCTTGTAGTCTGTGATAGGATTTAGTCCAGTCCACATGTTTCTGGTGTTGATACCCTGGTAGTTAGACTCGACTTTGTTCCTCTATTGTCTCTTTGCACTGCTAATAGCTCTCCAGAGTTCATACCAAGATTTCCTGTACTCGTCCAAATCACCTGAGTTGTTGTACAGTAATCATCAGTGTGACGCCATCGATGCATTTGCCGATGAGGACAATGACCGCATCCGTGTATGTGTTGATATTGTTGTCCTGACATTCCAGTCTGTCGTGCTGAAGCAGTGATGTAGGGCTGAGTATGATTAGTTGGACCAGCGCTTAATGGTCGGGGTCACCGGTGAGTCACACCGATCAAAATTAACTTCCGATCTTAACCATCAAACTCAAAAGCAGGTTCGACGATCTCCACCCCTGCCCACTTTTGTACATTGCAAAGACAATACAGCTAGACCCAAGAAATGCAACAGCCACTTGACTCATAGTTAAAACTATAAGCCAGCTCAAAAATAACAATTAGCAACATCAGCCACCATGTTCTGAACAGACACATTACATTACAAACAATAACAAAAAGTAACATTTGCATTTTGGAACATAAAACAGCAAACTTAAAATGCTCAGTCCAGCACTCGGGACTAGGCAGGCATGATGGGAAATGTGGGCCTTCCCTGTCGCTATAATACTCTGGGCACTTCCTGCATGTCTATGGCATTTTACATGGCATGGATTAGCCTATGGGCTAGCGGACTTTCGTCAGTTAGTTATTTATTTTTCCTTATTCATAGCTCTTCTACTTTTACTTGGTTTAACGTTAAATCACAGTCTTTTAAACTCAAAGTTGTTGAATCAGAGCAGCTGATATTGGTAGCAACAAGCTAGCGGGACTGCCGAGTGCCGTCTCTCAGTGCATAGACTGTGTATAAAGCTCCACCTCTGCCCCCGATGAAAAACAGCGATTGGGGGAGAGAGAGAGGAAAAAGGAAAAAAGGAGAGAAACAAGCGCAACAGTAATGTTATTATAGGTTTTAATAAATTAAGACTGTATTGATCGGGGGGGATTCACAAGCTACTCTGTAGTAGGCCTATATGAATTAGTTAACATTAGCCTTACCTTTACCAACTGCATCATTAAAGTGATGTAGACATTAATGCGTCAATACTTATAATCCAATAGCATACATTACTCTCATGTACTTTAAGTATGTTTTGAAGTTAATACTTAATGATGATGATAATGTAGCTGTGCCATTTTGTGGTGTGACCGGGCCTTTAGGTTAGATTAAACAAACGTCAATTGTTATATTCTGTGACCTGCAGAGCACACTGAGTAAGAACAGGGCGTTTTGTGTGGAAATTTAGATAAGGTGATCAGCAGTGTAACTAATAATCATGACCAAATAGTTGTATTTTCACACAATGTTAATTATGCTGGTGGTTACCATAGAAATGCCATCATTGACTGTTCCGAGCCTCTTGCTGTTCCTTCCTATGTTTCTTTCTTCTTTTCTATTTGTTTTTTTTCCTGGGCTCAACCACTCAGTTCTGAACAGTTGCAAAATGTTTCATCACGCAAGAGGTACGTTTCCACATAAGGAATACTTTTCTTCCCTGGCGTCAGCTTTGATGTGTGATTAACAGGTTCATTTTTTAGCTTGAGAGAATGGTGACTTGATACATATAGCAAACTGTCAATAATTAAATAATCAACAAAAATAAATATTAAAAAAGGAGTAGGAAGAAATATACATTTAATGGTTAAACACCTTCTCCATAACTCAAACAAAAACTAATTTATCATATAAACCTTTGTGGTAGGTTATTTATTTTGTTTATATCAATTCAAACCTTGCTAATGAAGTGATATTTCTCACCGGTTGTCCACGTTAGGTCAGATAATCCTTTATTATATGTTGAAAACCCACACAGTGAACGTGGTAGACATTGTACCTGATTATAGTATGCATGTCAGCATTATCATTGCAAGCATGTTAGCATGCTAATGTGAGCATTTAGCTCAGTCCACCCTCAAAGCTGCTAGAAAAAAACAGCATCTTACCATATAAAAGAGAAAAGGTCAGTACTTATCAACTTGTGTCCTTTGTTTTCAACCTCCAGACGTTCTGAAACATCTAAACAAAAAGGGTGTCCATCGACTGAGTAAGTCTCAATCAACCACACGCTTAATGAATACTAAATACACAATGAGAGCAAGTGACTCATTTCCTTCCCCATTTGGGAATATCAGTGTTGAATGGAAATATTCAAACGACTGACCTTCCAGTCACAAAGCTGACTCTATATAAGCTCTCAGCTAACAGTCCCTCATCTGAACTCAGACAAAAAGTTTTGGTCATTTTCTACTGAGGGCAACTTCACGAGTGGTGCCATTAAATTCTATTTCACCCCTGATAGAGCCTCAAATTGGGTGAGTGTGTCTGTGTGTGTTCACGTCCTTAAAGTTTATGTGCTGTGTGTGTTTGCGAGCAAAGAGAATGTCCAAGTCTTTTCCAACGACAGTGTGTGTGTCCCGAGTCAATTCAGGATTTATTTCCTGGCACATTGGGTGTGTCTCACATTTGTGGAGCGACTGTGTGTATATGTGTGTATGTGTGTGTGTGTGTGTGTGTGTGTGTGTGTGTGTGTGTGTGTGTGTGTGTGTGTGACAGTGAGCGCACATCTGCGTGTTACTGTCTCAATAGCCCATTTCCTTGAAGTCATTTCTCATCTTTTGGATGGTCTTTGGTTCAAGGATGCAGGCTCATACCCTAGAGTGGCTTTTTCGTTTTTTACCACCACCAGTAAACCACTAGAAAATAAAGCTGAACTGCCTTTGTTTACTCAAACATATTTTTTTTTCATGGCGTCTCTGCTTCATTAGATGGAACAATGAGGGAGGTGACAGTAAAGATAGACAGAGAGTGGCATGCATTTGAACTCAGGATGTGATGAGCATCTGCAGGATTATGCATCTTGGTCTGATGAGCAATTCGGTCACCTTGCAATTTTCCCGTTCTTTGTCCCCAAACGTTGCATCTATCCAGCAGTAGATACGACTATAAATATTCTACTGCTGATTTACTTCTGCCTTGGCTCTAACATTTATGAAATGGTGGCTGGTGCTTCTCTAAAATGACTGAATACTGGAGGGGGAAAGTTACGGCACCTGCAAAAGCGAGAAAAGCAACAAGTCCTCAAACACACACAACCAACGTTGAACTAACGAGAGATAAAACCCTGAGTTCACAGATGATTACGTTAGTTAACTTGTACACTCCAGGGGCTGTTCTAAAAAAGATTAAGGGATGCTCCGACACCACTTTTTTTCAGACCGAGTACAAGTACTTGCATTTGGGTACTCGATCGATACTGAGTACCGATATGAGTACTTAAAGTGGCAGTAGGCAGTACATTTTTGGCATCATTGGGCAAAAAATCCATAATAATCTTTCGGCATATTGTAATTCAAGTCATCTGAGAGATAACTAGACTTCTGCTCCTCCTCATGGCTCTGTTTTCAGGCTTTAAAAATCTAGCCCGTGACGGGAGACTTTGGCCAATCACAGGTAATTTCAGAGAGAGAGAGCGTTCCTATTGGCTGTGCTCCGGCTGGTGTGCGGTGCTTGGTATTTCTTCAACTGTTCTCAAAATGGCTCTCATTTTGCAGCTAAACAGTACACTACAAAATGTTTGTGATTGACAGCTGGCTCTCATAGACGGCAGCTGGACAGCAGACTCCAGATCAGCTGACTGCTTGTTTTCCTCCATTCTGTGAAATCTTGCAGATGGCGTTAGGAGCACCGGAGGACACAGAGGAACATGATTTCTTTCAGATTACCTGTCTCATGCACTACTGTCAGGATATAGTGACTATTTTATTACTTTTTTGAATGATATTTGCTCCATTTCTACCCACTGCAGCTTTAATAGTAAGACATATACACTACAAAGTTTTACTGTAAAACTTTTTAAAAATATGTTTTGAATTCCATACTTTATTTGAATGAAATGCAAAGGTTCAGAGAGTCATGAGAGGTTGAAAAACGCACTCTACTCCCACCCTCCATCATCTTATATTAATACTAACTGTGTAGCCATTGCTGGCCGCCTGCTGTAGTCATGTCAGACCACAACAAAGACATGATGCAATGTGTGGATAAGGCCGGCCAGACCTGATTGCTTCTCACAAATGGAGACAGAACTCATTTTCTGTTGTGATGGATTGCAACAGTAGAGGCTTACAGAGAAAGAGGCCGTGGATGGTGTCGGACTCACTTATGATCGACCAAGTATTAAGCTTTGATTAGAAAGTATGTAGCTTTGATTAGACCCCATGTTAAACCATCCTCGAACAATGGCGATCATTGTACTTGTACATACAGTACTGGTGCTGTACAGACAGGGTCTGTGTGGCAGCTTCTGTCGGACAAAACAAGGACACAGAGTGTTTCTCTGATTGCCTCTCACACATGGAGACAGGACATATTTTATGTTGGGAGGGATTACAACACCAGGTTTTTATTTTTGTGTGTGTGTGTGTGTTGGGGGAAAATATAGAACTGACGTTGTTATAAGTATGGTTGAGAGAAGGGAAAGGAATTTGGAAAGGTTTCTTAAAAAACTGCAATACATTTGATTGCTTTTTTAAAATAGGCAGGGTTCAATCAATACATTCCAGTGGGTGGAAGAGAGGAGGGCTGGAGGAGTTAGTTTCACTGAAAAAGTGTCAATAGCCACAAAACAGTTTCAATTGTGGGAAGATTGCTTTCACAGGCCTGCTACGGAGCCAAATCATTAACAATGTACTGATAATTTCTGTAGAACTGATTGACATGACATAAATATTTCTGTCTGAAGCTTGTAGACCTTGATTTTGATCCAAACGTGCTAGTGCTTTCTTAGCATACAAGGCTTTTCATTACTAGAGATTTACAAAGGAGTCAAATCAGAAGAAAAGCAGAAAAGAAAATGCACGTACATCCAGTCTATTATTGATGGGCAATTCTTTGGATACTAGCTCTCAGACAGAACTCACAAACTCCAGCAAACTGAATAAACAATCCGTTCTCACTCCCAACTCGTCAAATACCGACGCCTTGTCAGTGGCATGGATTTATAAAGAGAACTGGATACAGCGTTGGAGGCCGGGCCCCATTCATTCCTATGAAAGTTTCTCAGTGACGCATGATGCCAAAATGGCTCGACTTGCGACTGGAAAAGTACCCGGATCTTACAGCGATCTTCCGTATCCATTGGGCCCATGGAGCAGGTACAGTAGCGTCCGTTCGGTCACATGGCTCGGTCACAAAATTAAAATGTTAATTTAATTTGTTTAATTCACAATTAAACCATGGTACTTTATTCATTCATGGAGTCCTGCAAGTTCCTGCATTTTCTACAACACTGTCCTGTAAATATTTCAGAATAAAAACCTTGTGTTACTACTGTTTCAATGTTCTGTATGTGTAGAATATGTCACAGACATGAAAAAAATTAAAGATTTATTTTCAACTCAGCACCTCCTGCTTCCGTTTCAAAATAAAAGCCTTGGACAGAATTAATTTGTTAAAACGAGGCTTTTATTTTGAAATATTTACAGGACAGTGTTGTAGAAAATGCAGTGACTTGCAGGGCTCCATCAACGAATAAAGTACCAGGTTTTAATTGTGGATTATTACTATTATTTACAAATGAGCACACGCTTCTTAAAATGTAATGGCTAAAATAAATATAATTGACATTTATAATGAAATGAAATGGCCATGATGAAAGGCAAACTCTATGTAGAAAGAAGGGGCTGGCTGCAGCAGCGCTGCCAGTGTGGACACCACACGCGTGAGAGAAGCATCAGTTCAGCGATGCAACTGCCAAGCGCTGCTGACGTGACCGGTCTGGCGTGGCCGTAAGAGGTGTACCCAATCTCCAAACTGACAGCCAGGCAAGAAGAAAACTTGGTCACAGTGTTGCCTCTGAGTCATTCTCTACTATGCAGTCAGTGATCGATAACACAAGATCATTTGGAATCACCTCACTGTGTAGTATGTCATGAGCTACTCACTGACAGTCATTTTTTAATTAATTAATAAGCTACTGTTCATGAGTTAACAAAGCTGCCTCTGCTTGGCATTTGTAGTTTTAGTCATTCTGGTGTTTCTGTTTTTGAAGCACTATTTTTAAGTTGCCTGCGACACTGAGTTGTAAGAAGATTGGTGGTTTGATCCCCGATATGTCTGCATGACACTAAACCCCAAGTTGCTCCCCGGGCTCCCCCTAAAATGCTTAGGATGGGTTTAATACAGATGTCAAATTTCATGTATGTAACTCTATGTTTATGACAAATATAATAAAGTTTAAAGTTAGTCAGCATTAGCCAGCTGTCATATTGTTAATGTAGCAAACTAATACAGAGTGGTCATGTCTCCTCTGACAAAATATTTAATTGTAACATTGATACTGCAAGCCAAGGCCTTGATTCCTCATGACAACATTAGCTTGCAAGCTACTAGCCAAATTCACTTCGCTAATGTCAAATAACAAAACTCTGGTGGTCTTTTCTCACACATTGTGAACGTAACCTTCAATCCAGTTGCTGTATCCCTTTGTTTGGATTCTTTTATGGATCTTTACAGACATCAAATATATATAGTATATAGTATATATTCAATCATACTCTCATGGGGGCACGCTCATGCGATTGGCTGAAAAGGAAGGCTACATCTGATTGTCTAGAGATAATTCCCTGTTGAAGATTCAACAGTTTGTATATAAATGTAACAACATCCAAATATGGTTTTGATGCAATGTGCAAATACTTTTAAATACATATATTTGTGTACATATATTTACATGGATTTTTTTTATATTTATATACTATCTTTGTGTGTATTGAAAAATATTAGAGTCATTTATATATAAATCACAAAATACATTTGTGAATCCTTCTGTGTGCATTCATTGACACTGATCTGACCCCATACTTCTGGGCTTATTTCAGATTTATCGATTTTAGTTGTCCTTGTGCCACTCAACAATATGTGCCATGATAATATATCTGTGCTACGCTACTGGGCTGCTCATAACAATAGAATCACCGCTTTGGCTGTCATGGCATCAGCTAGCTCTTAACTCTCTTGCCATTCACTATCCCACCTGTCATTCCAGATCCTGCTATTCTCAATATCAAAACCAGTCACCCTCAGTGTTTTCACTCACTGTACATCCCGCATACCCAGCAACGCGCCTGCTACTCATTTCCCCGATCACCCCCATTGGTATATACTTACCCATTTCCACATGCTCCCTGTCAGATCGTCTATTGCGTGAGAGACCGTTTGGCTCGTGCACAAGTGCCCAATTTTGTGCTGACTGAGAAATGGAATAATGAGCATGCTGGGTATTATAAATCTGATGGTATGACTGGGTATGCATAGCTCTAATTAAGTTATACACAAAGTTAACTCTGCGTAAACTTTTATGACTCAAGTAGCTTTTGTCTCAAACTTCATATAAATGTACTCTGGAGTGTTGCTGATGGCTGACAGGTTAATACTCACCTGTAGTTTCAATTTAGTCTGTAGTGCTGTAGAACTGTGGTTTGGCAGAATCCATTATTTAGCTCAGACAGTACAACAAATCACATGTCAACCATATCAAGGAATCAGTCACTGTTGTTGAAACAGGCACTGAAGCCACGCTACAGTCAGAAGAGTTATGTGAAGCAATGACTTGAAACCAGCATGCATGCCTGAAAATACCCTTTAAAGCTCAAAAGCTCTTCCCATGCATGTATGAATAAATTGCATTGCAGTAGATTTTATAGAGCTTGATTGAACATTTCCTCACACTTTTCTGTCAAAAACTAACTTTCTGCTGCTCTCGTTATTGTTAAAGAGCTAATATATAGTCTACAGTGGCGGGAGAGAGCTGGTCCCGAGTTGCCAAAGGCCACGTGAGGATTACACAAGCCTCCAGACCAGACAAGTTGGCATGCAATCCTATTTTTAAATGTGCCCCCAAGTTTTATTTTTAGTATTTCTGTGTAATTTGGGCATTAACAATGTTGAGTCACATCTGATTTATGAATAGCAGAAGTCACACGCACATTTTGTTAATCTGCTTTTCCCCTCTCCCAAATCTGACGCAAGTCAGGAAACTTAAATAGGAAGCACAGCGTTCTGTTTAATTCCCACTAGAACTGATTTTAATTGCAGGCTTGAGCAATGCCCTCCGAATAAATTCCATTCTGCTGCTCTTATTAAATTAAATACATTTCAAACAGGGTAACTATACACATTTTATACCCCACGCTGTAGGCTGTTGGCTGTTGATGACCTGAGCTTAGATTGAACTCCTAGTTTATTTTAGCTCTCAATATTCTAAATACTTCAATGGCCAAACGAAGTGTCTGTTACTGTAGTTTCCTTTTGCAGTCAAAGAACTTGCTGAAAAGGGCTGATTTCATTTGTTGGGACATTTGGTAATTGCTGTTTGTTTCGACATGAAACAAAGATTAGTGTGATTACCACTCATTTGGTACAACTGGGAGGGCATTCGTTAAAATAAAATAAGAACCTTTTTAATCCGTTACCGGGTATTTCCTGTGCCTGTACTTCAGTGAATGTTAAAAACACTACAATTACGAGAGCAAGAAATCCTTTAGCTCCCCAGTGTGATACTTCTCCTTGGTGCAGCTGTTTGTCCTGCATACTCCCCGACTCACTGATGATAATAAAGATAACAATAGACCAGCATGGCTTGATGTCTGGAATGCTTAATGTCCAGCCTGAGTGTGTTTGTTGGAGAAAGCTGACACAATCTTTCTGTTCCACTTTGTCTCCTTAAGAACATCCAAGGGAATGATGATCACAATCACATTCGGTAACATACAGTATGAGGGTTCAGTTCATTCAATCATATTTTCATTTAGTGGATCCCAGTTTTCATAGACTGCCATAACATATTACAGTACTTTGCTGCTGCTGTAAATTGCTTCCTTACTAAGAGTAATAATGAGACTGATAGTTTTTGGTTATTATGTGCATTTTTGTTTGTACATTAATTTATTTTCCTTGCATTAACGGAGCGATTATACGCTTTAAGTTTTAAGTACCAAAGATGTTGGAATATAAAAGTTAATGGAAATGGGTGCCAATCCCAGCTAACATTGCAAGTCTTTGGACTGTGCGGGGAAACCTGAGTTCCCGGAGAAAACCCACACTAACACGGGAAGAACATGCAAACTCCACACAGAAGGGCCCCGAGCTGGATTCAAACCTGCGACCCTCTTGCTATGAGGCAACAGTGCTAACCACTGCACGGTGCAGCCCAATGACCAAACAAAAATAAAAAGATTCATTCATTGATTCATGTATGAAGGGAAGGAAAACACTTCTCTTCAATCTACTTGATATTAAGTGGCTTCAGACTGCTGTTACTGTATAGCTTTTTATTTCTGGTACTTTTTAACTTGCTTCTGGTAGAAAAATACCTGCTAATCTTTACCATCTACTTCATAATTCAGACTCTCCTATCAAAGAGAATAATAGCATTGCTGAGAAACCTGTGAAATTGTTTGGCCTTTTTTGGTTAAATATTTCACTCGTAATCACAGTTAAAGGGATAATTCAGATTTTTTGAAGTGGGGTTGTATGAGGTACTTATTCCATAGTCAGTGTATTACCTACAGTAGATGACGGTCGGTGTGTCCCCAGTTTGAAGCAGACAGGAGTACCAGCATGGAAGCTAAGCAATGTTCTGCTGTGGACGGGGGCTGCAGCAAAACGTATTTTACCCACCTAAAAAAAATTACTTTAAGCATATGCTATATTTAGAACATTTTCACCATTACCTTGCCTTCAGAGAGTCCTTTCCGATGGGGAACTGAAGCTGTTATCTATGCCACCAGACTGCTTTGACAAAAATAGTAATTTTACCTTGCAGAACACGGAGGTTGCTGGTCTAGCGCTGCCTCAATCGGTTTGTTTGTGTTATAAATACGTTTGGCTGCTGCCCACGTCCAGAGCAGTACATTGCTTTGTTTCCGTGCCTGTACACCTGCCTGGGGGGCGTGCCAACCGTCATCCACTGTAGATTATAAAATTACTATAAAGTACCTCATACAACCCCTCTTCAAAAAAATCTGAATTATCCCTTAAGTAAGTAGCCCACACAACACTTCACCTTGGGTTATTCATTCAATTAAAATCACAAATTACAGTCGAAACTAAATATCATCAAAACCTGTGAAACTTGTCTTATCCGTATGAGTGGCTGCTGCTGTTCATGTTCCCTTTTTCATACAGTAAGTGGGAGAAAAACTCTTCTTTGCCAGGAGTCGGTATGCAAAATCTCTCTGTGCAGAGCTAAAAGTGTCTAGAAATGTTTTCATGTTTTCTTTTTCTTTATTTACAGCTCCGTGTACGCCGGGTAACACGTTCTCAGTGAACATAATCATAAAGCATTGAAAACTGATTACTCCAGTGTGACATTTGAGATTGAGAGCTCTCCCTGCTGCCGAATATGTTTGTGCGATTGCTCCAAATCATTGAATATGTTTGGAGCAGCCAATTTCCTTTATATCATAGCGAGCATGCGTCAGTGGCCTTGGGGTTAATTTGTGCAACACTTGGGTGCTGTGCTGCTGAGCCACTAACGGACAATAAATGGAAATGAAGACAGCTATCCTATTGCACATTTAAAATTAACACTGTTCATGTTCCTGAAGGGACTCAGGTATCTTGTACAATGGCTGGATGTTAAAGAGGAGCAAAGGATAAGGTTTATATAATGGTACTAATAAGCTGATTGAGGTCAGATGTGATGTTAAGGTTGATCAATCTCTTTTAACCATATAATCCAATGGGAATGACATCAATCCATTGGCTGTTTAAGTGAGGCATGCACGTGTCCCAGTTGGTATAGCTTGCTGTCTGTATATCTATGTAGTTATTTCTTTCTTTATTAGGATCCCCATTAGCACTAGTATGTGCATTGACTGTTCTTTCTGGGGTCCACACACAGAGGCCCTGTTCAGACCTGGCATTAGATTGCGTCTCTACATGCATCTCCAGTGACCACTCGTGATCTGATCTCACTTCCTCGCTCTATATGCAAATTAAACACGTAGTAAACACGTAGTAAACACATGTGACGTAATATTACAAGAATGTCAGTAGTAATATCCAACATATTTGTGAATTTAGGTACATTTTATTAACATCAAAATAAAAAGTAAATGTACTGACAGTCCTCTGAGTGCGCCGGCGGCACCGCTGCCTTCGCCAAGCAACATCGGCATATAGAGCTTCA
Source organism: Sebastes fasciatus (assembly GCF_043250625.1). NCBI lineage: Eukaryota > Metazoa > Chordata > Actinopteri > Perciformes > Sebastidae > Sebastes > Sebastes fasciatus. The sequence goes on along the minus strand of NC_133804.1, from coordinate 5,254,668 downwards.
GAGCCGGGGATGAGAGCAAGCAGGCGGGCGGAAAAACACCTGTAGATTCAGCGTTTTTTCACATTAAACTGTGAAATTACAGTTGAGTTCAGCCAAAGCACGCTTGGTGATTGTTGGAAAGAGTAACGACGACGGTTTAGGTGAGTTTTATTTTGTTTCTGTCCAGTTTGAACGAAGTGTTTTACGATGCTCCGCTACGTACAGCTGATCTCAACATAAACCAAACTACACGTGGATGATGGCGCAAGCTGAATGGAGAGGGAGGCGGAGGTCTGCGCTCTCCGAGTGCCATTCTAGTTGATTTTAGTTCTGCTTTTAATACGTTGCAGCCTCATCTTCTGATCAGGAAACTGACTCAGATGACTGTCAATCCTTTTATTGTCAAGTGGTTTTATTCCTTTTTTCACCATCTCAGATTCCAGATCCATTAGCACAGGTGCACCGTAGGGCTGTGTCAGTTCACCAGTCCTTTTTTACATTATATACAAATAAATGTACCAACAGCCGCCCGGGAAATCTCATAGTACATTTTTCAGATTACACTGTCATCCTCGGCCTGCTGCACAAGGACACAGATCCACAATTTTGTTCGGTGGTGTGACGCCAACCATCTCATTTTAAATGTGAAGAAAACTGAGGAAATGGTGCTGGACCCGAGGTCAGTGGGGGATCATACTGCAGTATTCATTCATAAGGAAAAAATTCAACCGGGTTAGCTCGTACAGGTATCAATCATTTCCTCCTAACCTAACCATCTAGTTTTGTGGCATAAACCCAAACCACCAGTAGGGGCGCTATTTTAAGAAACGCTCCTGTGGTTCGTATTACAAGGTAGGAACAAACGACCTATGTGGTCGTATGGATTATAGGACTTGTTGGGTTCTTTAGCATGTTTTACAATTCCCCTTTTCAGTAAGTTTTCAAAGTTAAAATAGTCGTGAATGTACAGAAAACAGGTCACCTCTTGCTTTGACAGACAGTGTAACTCAGCAGTGTAACTCAATGCACAACACATGAATAAGCTTTTAACAATCATTAACACTCCTGACAGACACATATCAGCTCACAGTGGCTTTCATGAACACTCTGCCGGCACTTCATCTCACTTCTGCCTCACAAACATCATTTAGCAGTCCAATGTGAAAGATTTCTATAGTTTAAGAGGAAATCCAGCCTGAATCGTTGCCATATGGAAGCAATAAGCTGCTTTGAAAAAGGCTTTAATATGCCTCATTCACTTCACTCAATTCTTTAAGGAATGCTTTCAGGTGTGTTATTTCATATCAAGTCTGACTATTCTGCACTCTAAAAGAAGAGAAAACTGCACTAAAACGATTATATTTGATATACGGCTGTCCAATCCATCATGACTAAACCTGTTAGAAAAGAAAACTGAAAGTGTTTGAATAGCAGAGGTGCTGTCTGGGAAAAAAACAACCTCTTATTTCCCAAACTTCTGAAGAATAAAAATGTCTCATCTTCAGAAAGGTGCATGTGTACTTTTTAGTGAGATTTCATTGGGCTTCAAAGAGTTAGGGTCATAAAACTGTGTGTTGTTCCTTACATTATCATAACAAAAAGGGGGTATTGATATGACAGTTGTGTTATTCTTGTAGCTTCTGGGAACACTAAAACTCTCTGAAGTGTCAAAATTATGAAAGGTGCAGTCATAAAGTGGTAGATAACAGATTTTTCTCTCACTTTTATGGCAGTGGGTGGTTATGGCATCTATTTAGCGCTACAAAACTGTGCGTATACAGTATGTGTGAGTGTGTGTGTGTGTGTCTGAGTCTTATGTCTGGTAAAAACACAGACAATGCTGAATTCCATGACAGGTCTTTCTTTATTTAAAAAGAACAAAAACTTCATAAAGAGACAGCAGAGCGTGCCTATTTAGCATTTTTATGCCATTAAATAAAAAATAAGACAAAAGACAAGATGAAGATGCCATTAAACAACAACATCAGTCATTTATAAAAATTCATGTTACTTTTTAATTTTGCGGCACAGTCAGTACAGTTTACTCAAGAAAATTGTGATAAATTTATCATTATTCACAGCCTATTGTATTTGCACTGCACTGTTAAAGTCAGACTTATCTTGTTTTGTTCTTATTTATCTCGGTTTCAGTTGATGCACGGAGGCACCCTTTAGCATCTGTATGGGACGGACCGGGCTTTCAGCTAACTCCAATGTAAACCCACCCGTGGCGCTGTTAGACGGTCAGAACAACTTACGTAGTATAAAGAGCATGATAGCCCGCTTAGGGCAGGAGGGTCGATGGATGGGTCAAACAAACAAGACTTTCAACAAGGAGACCTCTGTTTGTGGCCCATGTGAAACTAAAAGTAAACTTATACTTTATAGATTACGTTTTTTAAGTATCACAAATACGTTTGTAATGATAGTCCGTGGAAGTCCAAGTAGTGTTGAGATCAGGGTGGTGGATGGGTCAAACAAACACAAAAAGACAGACTAGATGCTCAGAGCAAGTGCTCCGAAAGTCAGGTGACACAGTATAAAGTGACGGGTGGTGGTAGGTCTCAATTGCAGCCCACAGGAGACCAGTAACAGTTGGTAATGACTTTTAATGTCAAACTCAGTAGGTACGCGGCAGGGTAGGTAAAGGTAAGTGCACAGTACAGTTCAACAATCCAGCAGTGAATCTCCACAAAGCCTCCGACTACCCGGTGGGTTCGGCGGGCCGAACCGGACCGAGAAACAGGTGAGTGGGCGGTGGCGTCTGCCCTAACGTGTAGTCGTGTCATCGTGTGTGTGTGTGTGTTCTGTGAGTACCTACCATTCATATAATTGTATGGCAGTTTTCGGACACAGACATTTTTTGTCTGTGTCCAAAAACTGTGAATTAAAAACATAAATATGGTCCTCTCTCTAGGTTCATGGGGGAGAGGAGGTCGTGTTGCTCGGGCTCTATCTGTCTTGACGTGGAGAGGAGGTTGTGTTGCTCTGGCCCTATCGATCTGGCCTGGAGAGGAGGTTGTGTTGCTCTGGTTCTACCTATATGGCGTGGAGAGGAGGTTGTGTTGCCCTTGCTCTACCGGTTTGGCGTGGAGAGGAGGTTGTGTTGCTCGGGCTCTATCTGTCTTGACGTGGAGAGGAGGTTGTGTTGCTCTGGCCCTATCGATCTGGCCTGGAGAGGAGGTTGTGTTGCTCTGGTTCTACCTATATGGCGTGGAGAGGAGGTTGTGTTGCCCTTGCTCTACCGGTTTGGCGTGGAGAGGAGGTTGTGTTGCTCTGGCTCTACCTGTTTGGCGTCGAGAGGAGGTTGTGTTGCTCTGGCTCTACCTGTTTGGCGTCGAGAGGAAGTTGTGTTGCTCTGGCTCTATCTGTTTGGTGACGCCTGGAAGCTGCTTGACATCCTCCTGGATCCACCTTCTCACTTATATTCACATTATACATATTCATTTTTGTCATGGATTGTCTATGTTGTATTTTAATTATGTTGTTACTCTGTACACACAACATCTATTGCACGTCTGTCCATCCTGGAAGGAAGATCACTCCTCTGTTGCTCTTCCTGAGGTTTCTTCCATTTTTTTTCTCCCTGTTAAAATGTTTTTTTTTGGTTAAGTTTTACCTTATCCGATGAGAGGGTTGCACTGTCAAGGACAGAAGGTGTCGTATCCTGTACAGATTGTAAAGCCCCCCGAGGCAAATTCGTGATTTTGGGCTATACAAATAAAATTTGCTTGACTTGACTTGACTTGTCCTCTAAGGACATCAGTGCAACTTAAAGGGGATCCACAAGGGTTAACTTTCCCATAAAGTCCTGCATCATGACCTTCCTTTAAGTAATTAACAAAAAGTCTTTATGCAAACACACCTCTCTACTGGTTAAACTGATCTTTGACCCCGTGAAAGGCAAGTTGAGGGTTAAAGAGCTCATATAGACTGGTGATGTTACAGTAGAGGTCACGGTAATGCATGGCTTTATTGAACTTCTAACCCCTCATAGTCAATATATTGATCCAAATCCATGTATGTCATCAAAGTAACACCCTCTTGCATTTCACTGCAGGCTGTTTTAAACGCCTCGTGCTTTGCTCGTGTTTCAGAGTTATCTTAATCATATAAGGGAGTAAGTTTTATTTTGCCTTTAAAATAATCAAAGGTTAAGTGAGCAAGGTTGGACAGTAATATTGAACAATGTGTCATTTGTTTTCTGCATGTCAGAATCACACAGACAGTATGCGAGTCAATGTGCTTTCTTCATTTCTTTTTCCTTCTCTGAGTGCAGATGTGAGGAGCTGCTGATCACAGCTACAACAGTTCAACAACACTCCACGGTAAATGACAGTTAAAAGCGTGGGCAGAAACAGTGTCATCCACAGCAGGTGCTGCAGCCCACACACACACACACACACACACACACACACACGCACACACACGCACACACACACACACACACACACACTCTCAGTATTAGAAGCATAATAACCCGAAAATGACTTCAGTTTCAACTAAAGCGGATGTAGAGCTGCACTCTCACACATCACACGGAGTCAGCAGACATCTGCTGAATGGCAGCTGGGGAGGGTGTGTGTGTGAGAGACAGACAGAGATGATGGGGGAGTTGTTGATGGACAGTTAAAAGAAGACATCACACGCACACACTCTATGCCATTGATATAAAATTAACTGTCAACTCATTTTGGGATTGGACCTTACCTCTTTAATGCTATTAAGGAACAATTATTTTATTCATCAATTTTCATACAACCTGTAAGGTAACACTCTGGGCCAGACTGAGCAGTGCGTGACAGCTGCCTCGCTGAACTGATGCGTGTCCCACGCTGGTGGCATCCAGCATTGCTGCTGCTGATGGGCTGCCAGTTCTTTCTTTCTACAGAGAGTTTGCCTTTCATAAGGGCCATTTCATTTCATTATAAATGTAATTTATATTTATTTTAGACAGAAAAAGGTTAAGAACCATGTGGTAATTTGTAAATGATAGTAATATTCAATAATTAAAACCCTGTTCTTTGTTCATTCATGGAGTCCTGCAAGTCACTGCATTTCCTATAACACTGTCCTGCAAATATTTCTGAATAAAAGCCTTGTGTTAACAAATAAATGAATTCTGTCCACAGGAAAATAAAAAACGCATGAGGGCTTTTATTTTGAAATGTTATTTAAAAAGTGTTTATTTAAAAATAAATCTTTACTTTTTTCATGTCTGTGACATATTCTACAAATACAGACATTGAAACTGTAGTAATGTAGCTGATGTGATGTCAATATACAGTCAAACGATCATTTTCACTGGCTGTTGTTGCTGTTGTTGTTTACCGAGAACTAAAAATAGGTGAGACCTTGAATCTCTACAAGACGCGCGGCTGAGCCATGCGTGAGACGCGCTGCTCACGCAGGCAGTGTGGGTGCTCTAACCTATTAACATGGATGCCGAAATAAAAGACAAAGGGTTCCGCAGCCGCCACGCGCTGCTGACGTTCCCTGTGTGGCCCGGGACTAAGGCTACAGTTTAGCCTGACTATCTCAGTCACATACAAGTCGTACCCTGCTATACAGTGGACAATATTCAAATGTCAAAAATGCAATATGAACAATGTTTCCGTCTATCTAAGCAATATTTAAGTAAAAATGAAAATACAATTTTTCTAACAATTTGGAACTGAAAACGGCCCTTGACATTTCATTTTCAAAGACTTAAAAAATATATTCACATGTTAAATTAAATTAGAAAATTTAAATGTGATATAAACAATGTCGCCTAATTTTCTATTTGTGCAAGCATTATCTAAGTCGTAGTCAGCATAGTCAGTCAAGTCAGCGTTAAAACCAGTTGAACGATACAGGATAGTGCGTCTCTGGTACTGAAAAGTTGAAGCCCTACAGTCAGTGAAGACAATCCCAAGGCTCATCAAGGTCATGGACACGCTGTGGATATGATTTGTTCCAGGCTTCATTGACCATTATAGTTTTCATGGCTCTATCTTGAACGCATGCATTATCTTGGTATGACCCCTGGAAAAAAAATAATAAACACATACACAATAACACTTTAACTGACACAGTGAATACCTCTCAGAAAAGTGTGGAAGTTGTTTTCCTTCTGTGATTAACCTTGATAAAGTCTTTCTACAAAAAAACATCGTTACTGCCCTTCAGAGCTCATAACTTAAAGTGACAGCACCATCATCATACCATTATGAAATGCAAAGATGTCCCTTTAGAAACTCCCCCATAATGGGGAAAGCAAGACTATACATTAAATATAAATGCAACACAGTAATGAGAATCTATGGCCTGGCGGGAGAGAGTGTGTGTGTGTGTGTGTGTGTGTGTGTGTGTGTGTGTGTGTGTGTGTGTGTGTGTGTGTGTGTGTGTGTGTGTGTGTGTCAGGGGACAGATGCTGGCATAGCGGGGCATCGTCCTGTGACAGGTGACAACTCTAACTGCTTTGAAAACCTTATGGCCAACAGACTGGGGTCACATTGTTAGTTAAACACTTTGTGGTCCTCTAGGGGTGATCGCTTTAACCTGCCTGACAAACCGTATGGTGAACTGACCGATGTTAGGAAACAGCAGGGGTGGGGGCGTTATTGAATACTCCAAAAAAGTTAAGATTTAGAAAACAATCACATTTGGAGTTTAACGTGGGCAAATGTTTAAAGTTCAACAGTCCTACATTTGTGTTTCCAAAAAATGTACCTTCCAAATTATTAGATGTACTACTTTTTTTGGAGATCCATCACAATGATCATTTAGGCCTTTAATCATGCTGTTGTAAATTCTTAGAGGTCCCATATTATAAAAAGTGAGATTTTCAGGTCTCTTACATTATAAAGCAGGTTTAAGTGATATATAAATATTGTTAAACTATCAAAATGCTCAATATACAGAGAAATACACACAGAAATTGTCCGTTTGAAACAAGCCGTTAGGATTCCTGTCCATTTGTGATGTCACAAATATACAATATTAAGACCATTAGACGGTTTTAAATGTAAACATTCTAAGTGTGTCCCAGTTTATTTCCTGTTGCAGTGTATGTAAATGATATCAGCTGACAGGAAGTAAACACGGACCCAAACGGTTGCCTAACAACGCAATTCCGTTGCAATTCCATTGAAATGCAACGGAGCGTTTCAGACAGAGGGTAAATACAGATATAATCAGGCAGCCAGTACGAGGAAAATAAGGTCTTTTTTTTAACAATACAGCATGTAAACATGTTCTAGTAGAAACACAAAATACAAGTATGAACCTGAAAATGAGTACAATATGGGACCTTTAACAGATTAGCCATCAGGTGTACTAAAACGCAATATGAGCAAACTTGACTTGGTAACAGTGGCTTTCAAGGTCAAGGTCAGACAGCGTTTTGTTAGCAGTGGCATCAATGACATGTACAATGGGTGAAATCACGGTGGCTACGTCCATCGATAGTCTATGGCATAGACGCTAGCTGTAGCTAGCTTGCAATGTCTGCACCTAGTGTGTGTGTGTGTGTGTGTGTGTGTGTGGAATGTGGCAGTGTCATGTGACAGTTTAGGCTCTTGACTGATCTCAAACCTTCCCAGTTGTTTCTGTTATTTTGCTCTAGTGTCTCTCCCTTTTCCTTTCCTATCTGTATTGTTGAATTTGTGGAATAAGTTTCACATCTTTTACTCAAATTGAAACATTTTCAAATCTGGCAATCCGCTCGTACCGGGGTGAAATTCAGTTTGTGTCCACCCACTCTGCATTGACCTATACATGCTGTTACGCTGCCACTCAAATTAGCATTGCAAATGGGTTGAAATTAAATGCTATACTATAGGCTATATGCAAAATAATTCTGTCTAGAGCAACATCATATTTCTAACTTTCTGTGCTGATTTTTGTTTAAAAGAAAAAAAAAAAAATTAAACCTGCAGTGAAGCTATCCTGACCTTGCTTTTTTTTTTTTTTTTTTTTTTTACAAACCGGTTCTCATTTTAATAGTTTTGGTTGTAATTTGTGCTAGTTCACATTTTAATCACTGGCTTCATTGACAGCTTGTGCCATCAGATAGGAATTATCTAAAGCACTTATTCGAAACTGATTATTAAAGTAAATGATTTCAAAACACACCCGTGAATATGATACAGCCTATTCAACACTCAGTGCTAAACATACAATTAAAGCTGCAGCGGGTAGAGATGGAGCAAATGTAATTAAAAAAAAGTTATTTTTATAAAATGTTACTACCATATCCTGACATTATGATACAGGTTATCTGAAAAAAATCACGTGTCTCTGTGTCCTCCGGTGCTTCTAATGGCACCTGCAAGATTTCACAGACCGGAGGAAAACAACCAATCAGAGCTAATCGGGGATGCGGTCGAATAGTCTTTTTTTGCGTAGGAAGGTCCCTCAGGGGGTGAAATGACCCGGAAGTATCTCAGTACTACATGGTCTACAGTACTACATGGTCTCTCGCATGAAGCCATCAAGCTGTTGGACCTCATTTCTCAACTTGAAGCACCTCCGTACACACAGTACACTTCACTTTCACTCAGAAGTCACTGCTCACACCTGCAGCCACATTACGGCCATCATTTTGTACCTTTTTGATAAGAGCTGTTCGAATTTTCCAAATGCTAAAGCAAAGGAGCTTCAATGCTTCCTTTATTATCTCCTTTAGCATAGGATACACTGGACCATCCTTTACCAAAGGAAAGGAAAGAATAACATCCCACAATTCCTTGCGGTCGCAGCATTTAAAGCGACGCACCTTTCGGCTGTTCATGATAACAAACGAAATGCTTATCTTGCATTATATTTTCATACGCTCATATACTAATTGGGTTTCATGTTTAATATGAGTGGACGACGACAACCATTTCGTTTCACTTTATTTTTAATTAATTATTTATTTAGAACATGTAACAAATACCTCAGTAAAAAAACAAAACAAGAATAGGGGGGGGGGGGGGGGGGGGGGAAGCAGCACCTTTTGTAGTCCATCTTCAGAACATTGTAGTTTCACCACAGCAGACCCGCGTCACTAACATCCGCCGCTGTCGCTTCATAATTATGGAGCTTATAGTGAAAGTGCAGTTGGATTCTTTTAACACCGCAGTTGTCTTTTCCTAAGTCCTTCTGAATTCTCCTTCACATCTTTCCCTGACCTCATGACATTTTCCATCGAGGTCAAGGATAAGTGGTTAGGGAAAGACGTTAGGACGCATTTTTTGCCTTTTCGACCACAGCCCCGGAGTCTGCCGTCCAGCTGCCGTCTATGAGAGCCGGCTGTCAATCACTCGCGAACTCCGATCAAACGGTCAAACTAGGCAGTGCTGATCAAATACAAATCAATATTCTGTTACTGTAATGCCTATTTCTCTACTCAAATGTTTTCAGAAACATCTTGTCATGTACTGTAATGTTGAGATCTGTTGAAGAAATACCAATCACCGCCCACCAGCCTGGAGCACAGCCAATAGGAACGCTCTCTCTCTGAAATGACCTGTGATTGGTCAAAGTCTCCGGTAGATGTTCTAAAGCCTGAAAACAGAGCCATGAGGAGGTGCAGAAGTCTAGTTATCTCTCAGAACACTTGAATTACAATATGCTGAAAGGTTATTATGGAATTTTTGCCCAATGATACCAAAAATATACTGCCTACTGCCACTTTAAGCCCATCCCCACCTGTCCAACAAGACACATGCCCACACAGTGAGCGAGTTGATTTGCAGATATCTGTGTCAGTTTCATTACCAAAGGAAATTAAAGAGTCATGCGCTGAGCCAGCAACAGCCCGAGACAAGAGGGATGATGGATGGAAGAGAAGCATAGATGAGGAAGAACACTGAGAGAGAAGGAGCTGGAATAAGTCGGGAATGGGTGCTAAAAAAAATGAAGATGGAAATGGAAGTTGGAGGCATGGAAATGGAGTGCATTGCCAGTAATGCAAAGCTCAAAAGAAGTGCTTTAATAAAAAGGTTACTCAGTAAATGAAGCCTATTGTGGTCTAATTTTTTGGCCGAGGAAAAATGGAAACCCTGTCTTGACAAGAAGTGCTTCAGGAATGGAAAATATAATAGTATTTGACACAGAGCAGAAAAAGGCTACAATTTCCTGGGTTTCATTTCCCCCTTGCTGTCGTGAAACGTGTTCCGTCGAGAGAGCAGGCTAGAAGCTTTTCACTGTCACTGAAACAGCATGTAAATTGGAAAAGCAAAGACTAGTGGGGACATAATGTCACAGGAGCCGTGTATCGACTCTGCTACTAATAGAACAGATGTTGAGTATTGACGTTAAGGCTCAGGCTTCTCGTTAAACAAAGTCATTTATTATGGTTAGCAGTTAATGTCTTGACACGAAGGTCAGTGTGTGGTGCCCTGAGGTGGTGTACAGATTTAAGATCACATGTTAGGCTTCTGGAGACCTTTTGTGTACTTGTATAGTTAATGCTTCTACCTCTTATGAAGCTAAATTACAATTCCCCTCATGTATTGTGAGTGATTTATTTTTAACTTTATTGCTGCCTTGGGCAGGGTCCCAACAACAATGCTTCTATTTGCACTGGTGCAGGTCAAGAGAGTGGTTACAAGTCAAGGAATAAATGTTTGAATAAATAGCCTCCGGAGTCTATGTTAGCTTTCCCACTGTCTGCATAATAACTTAAATTATAAGTTATATATATAAATAAAATACCTTTGTCTGGAATTAAGCTACAGGATGTGGGAAGAGTGGATAAAAGCAGAGTTTAGAGGTAGAAATTAAATCAGTTGGTTACAGTGCTCGAAGTGGGTCGGTACGCAGCAGCTCAGCAGCGCAGCAGCGGCGGTACGCAGCAGCGCAGCACTGATACGCAGCAACGCAGCAACGGTACGCAGATGGAGTACCGGCACTTCTGTATCTTACTCCTTGGCGTACCGTGATTTTTTCTTGTGTACTGGAGCTTCTCACAAACTACCGGTGCTCTTCTCTGCCCTCTCCATATCAGGTTCTGTGGGAGATTCATAATACAGATTTAGAGTATAATGGCGCAGTGCCAGCTATTAACGTTAGAAAAAATATGAAATGTAGTCAACGGAGAGAGACAAATACCTTTTTGATCCCGTTTGAATTGCACCACGAATTACACATTATGATGTTTGTCAATTTAAAAGATAATTTTGCAAGTCAAGAAAGTCTCAGTTTGTTGTTGTGTCATTTAGTTTTGTGTGAAACCTCTCAGTGAACTACATCTCTCGTCTCAGACAATATACGTCACCAACACTAGCTGGCTAGCTAACGTAGCTATGTTCCAGGCACAAATATAACGTTATCTGACCTGATGTGTTTTATCCAGAGAGTCCTGGTCTTTTTATCAGCCGGGAAGAGAAAGAACGATCAGACCTGTTGCTGGTGTGAGTTCATCCCAGTAGGAAACACCCAGGCATCGTAGCTTCAGAGAGAGACTCACTTACGCAACTTTTCTAATTATGCATTTTCACATCTTACACTTCAGCAGTTTTATAACCAACTGAGACTTTCTCGACCTGCAAAATTATCTTTTAAATTGACGAACATCATATGTGTGATTCATGGTGCAATTAAATGGGATTCAATAAAACATTTATCTCTCTCCGTTGACTACCGTTCATATTGTTTTTCGAAATAAGGTCCCATGACGTCCACCGGAAGGGGGCGGGACTTCCGGCTCTTTATAGAGAGATGGCAGGAAATGAGGGGAGAGACATGGGGAATGACATTCAACAAAGTTTCCCATACACATCACGTCTAGTGCTTTACAGAAATTACGTTATACTTTTTAAAATCCATGTTAACCTTTCTCTGCTTTATCACAGTAAAGAGTTTAGTGACTGGAAGCTTGTAGTCACGATTCTGCTCGTCACGATTCACCTAGCAACAGCAGCCCAGAACCTAAGCAACGTGCTCAGCTTTGTAGGCTTCAACAACAAAAGCGACGCGGAGCACTCTGCATTGTTCAGCCTTCAGAACACACTCAGTGTGATCGGCAGGCCCGGCTCTGATTTTGTTCTCATCACTTTCTCCATCTCTGTCTGCCTCGCCATTTTTCATCTGTCTTCCCCCCCCTCTCTCTCTCTCACTCTCTTACTCCGCTGTAGAGTCATTCACCAGATGTTTGTTGACTGTGCAATACAAAGAAAAGATTCACAGTGTCACTATATCAGAGAATGTTGACAGTCAAAGTCTTTTCCACACGCTTTTATGATCCAGAGAGTGCTCAGGTTATGTCCCTGCCGGTGGTCCCACTTTCTCTATCTTGTCAGTTCAAACCGCTATATTTAATTGGGGTTCATTTCCAAAGCTGCATGTAAATCTTAATCTACACTGACTGCAATTCCACTAATTACAGTAGGTTAGAAAAGTATTTGGATTTTTCTTCGGTTTGCCTACAAATTTGTGCGAGCACTTAACACGCCAAATGCATTCATCAATGATCTCCATTCCACGAGCAGTGTATCCACATCTAATGTTATTCCACTCCAGTGACCTGTTCCATTGAACCTTCTTACTATATTATCATATTTATTCTATTAACTTTATTTGTTTCCAGCCACTTAGTGCAGATCTCAAGAACCCACTTAGTTTGGAACGCATGCTTTGTCAGCATGCATAATCAATTTTAGACGTTATGTGTTCAAATTCAGTTATTAGGAAAAAAAAAACCTTGAGATGGACCATCTTGTTGTTGAGGTGGGGGCCTCATAACATTAGAGGAGTGGCAGAGTAAAAATTCAAAATAGAAATACAATTATCAATATCTGCTTTTGGCCCCTTTGTGTCATCCAGATATGCAGCTGCCAGACTCCCTTTAGAAAAGCTCTAATTTTACTGCAGCAGGGTCTGACAGTCTGCCCCTCTCAGTCCAAGTGTCGGTTCTCCCGTGCCTCCCTTCCGTCCATCGGGCCCAGCAATACGGCCTGGGCCTCCAGCAGCATGATGTCAGTGTTGGCTCCCAGGAAGGAGGCGGTGAGCTTCAGGTCTTGCAGCTTGGCGTCAGTGTTGGCTCCCAGGAAGCGTGCGGTGAACTTCAGGTCTTGCAGCTTGGCGTCAGTGTTGGCTCCCAGGAAGCGGGTCGTGAGCTCCAGGTCCTGCAGCGTGTTGTCAGTGTTGGCTCCCAGGAAGCGAGCGGTGAGCTCCAGGTCCTGCAGCGTGTTGTCAGTGTTGGCTCCCAGGAAGGGGGCGGTGAGTTCCAGGTCCTGCAGCGTGATGTCAGTGTTGGCTCCCAGGAAGGGGGCGGTGAGTTCCATGTCCTGCAGCGTGATGTCAGTGTTGGCTCCCAGGAAGCAGGTCGTGAGCTCCAGGTCCTGCAACGTGATGTCAGTGTTGGCTCCCAGGAAGCGGGCGGTGAGCTTCAGGTCCTGCAGCGTGTTGTCAGTGTTGGCTCCCAGGAGGGGGGCGGTGAGTTCCAGGTCTCGCAGCCCCACTGCAGCTTCTCTCCGTCCACCAGCACCAGTGGTACTTCCCGCCGAAGTCGATGCACAGGTCATCCTGGACCACATGAAAGATCCTTGTCTTTGGCCAGTCCTATCTGGATCAGTGAAGCAGCGAGGCAAGCTCTCCTCCTGGCCAGAGGAGGAGCCGCTGAGACTGTTTCATAACCAGTTAAAAGTTCCTTGCAGTAACTTTAATGAAAACATTGAAAACATTACAACGACAAGGTGGCCAAAGTGCCCAATAATAGATTGAAGAGTAGAGTGTGAGTGGATCACCAAAAACAGTAAGGTATAAAGATTAGAGACGAACATAAGGTATAAACAGTGACAGCTTCATTGATAACAAGAGCGGCCCATGTCAAAGTAAGAAGACAGGACATTCTTAAAGGTGCTTTATACAATATCCAGAGCGTTACTATAGCAACAAACAACGATTTACTATGTAAAGATATAGAGGAGTAATGTCTACCTGAGCAGAGCATGAAGTCACTCTCCCTCTGTATGTGTTGTAATCTGAGCTTCTCCGTGCTTTGCCGACATATCCCGCTGCACATGAAACAATATAAACAAATGACAAAATATGGTGATATGAGGCTTCTGCCCAACAGTGACAATAACCAAGTGTGTCATTCATTCATTCATTATCCGTAACCGCTTATCCCACTCAGGGTCGCGGGGGGCTGGAGCTGATCTCAGCTCACATTCACACCTATTTTAGAGTCAACAATGATCCTAACCTGCATGTCTTTAGATTGTGGGAGGAAACCTGAGTACCTGGAGAAAACCCATGCTAACTCGGGGAGAACATGCAAACTCCACAAAGAAGGTCCCTAAGCCGGATTCGAACCCGCGACCCTCTTGCTGTGAAGCGACAGTGCTAAACGCTGCACAGCCCACGCCATGGAATAAGCATTTGCACATTTTGCAAAAGATTAATTATGAATTTTAATTTGGGTTATGATCACATTTAAATAACAGACATAATTTACTTGACTGTTATAAAATGTTACAGCTCTTCTCACAGAGGAGTTAAGTACATCATCAGAATGGCAGAATAATTAATTACCCTCATTTGTCTTTCGATCTCTCGTTGCAGTCCGTCAACACTGCCACAGTAAATGTTTAAAAAAGCAGTCCACTACATTTCTGCAAGTCTACAGTTATCTATTAATGGCGCTCTGGAGAGCTCTTTGCTCAGGCTTTAGTGAAACAAAGTTATTCTGATCTTCTGGTGAAACACTGTTAAGATCCTCTGCTACACTTTCAGTCAGTGTGTGTCATTCAGTTTTGTTGAACATTCAAATCCTTTAAAGCAGCAGTAGGCAGGTTGGAGCAAATCAGCGCTGCCTAGTTTGACAGTTTGATCAAAGTTTGTGAGTGATTGACAGCTGCCTCCGTTGAATGAACAGCCAATAGGAACGCTCTCTCTCTGAAATGACCTGTGATTGGCCAAAGTCTTCCACCACAGGCTAGATTTTCTAAAGCCTGAAAACAGAGCTATGAGGAGGTGCAGAAGTCTAGTTTTCTCTCAGAACACTTGAATTACAATATGCTGAAAGGTTATTATGGATTTTCTGCCCAATGATGCCAAAATTGTACTGCCTACTGCCACTTTAATGGAATAATGATCAGAGATTCCAACTTGATATGGTTACTATCCATTTAAAATATCTGTGTGTCATAAAAATGGTGTTGGCTGAATTTAATGTTGGCATAAGAGCTGTTTTTCAGTTGCCGAACAATTCGGCAGGTACTCAAGCAGACGTCAATCGTAGCCACTGACTCAGACAAACTCTTTCACCACACAGTTCATTCCACAGACATTCAGACACACCTCCGCAGTGTGCCATAGCAACTGACCTGTTGCAGCACTTTCATACCTAATGGAAGCAATACAAATGGTTTCATTTGTTCTGGTATTCAAAAATATAGAGAAACCACTTAAAGCTTAAAAACACAGTCAGATATAATTGTTGTATTATTGTCACTTTGTTTTAGCAAGTGCTATGAACAACTAGAGAAAGAGAAAGAATGTCAAAGCTTGTGTTTACAGACATTTGTGTCATATAGTACCTCTAGTAATGAATCTGGTGCAAATGTGTCCAGTGTATGTGTTGCTGCTTTCAGCCCATTCATCCGGGTATATCCCCCAGGTTGGATCTGTGGGGATGGGGAATAGCATTGGGCATTGCACACTGTCTTTTTTGATACTACCACTAGGTAGCAAGAGAGTTGGCTTTTAACAAGTACATAATTTTTTTTTTTTATAACTATTTATTATGGAATAGAATAATACCAGTCATATTGTCAACAGATGTGCACATAAAGTTCTGGTGGAAGTTTTCACATTAGTTTTCACATCAGTGGGTCATCCAGTGAATGAGACAAGCAGGACAAAGATATATCATAAAAAAAACTATATATTTGAAGGCCTTTACAAACTGGGGCGTGATGAATAAATGACACAAAATGCAAAATACTCGCATGCGAATATTATATATCCAGAGCTTTTATTATGAAAGGTAAGAATGGAAGGCACTGCCTTTGTCAAGGTTGAAAGGAGTAATAAAGTTTGCCATTTCGGAACGGACTACGGAGCCTCGGAGTTGTTTTATAATCTTCATTATAATAGGTGCAACTCAACCCGTTCTGCACAACGTGATTGGTTGATGCCTTTACGTGAAAGGTCTGAAACATCAACCTTGTTCCAAAAAAAATTCCATTTTTTCACGTAATATTTGCTTTGTGTGTGAATGTATTCATGACAAAAACAACAGTTTGAAAAAATATATTGATGTGCAAATTAATCGCACAGAAAAAAACGCCCAGGTGGGTAAAGGCCTTTGAAAAAAAATTGGTGAAGTCGTGGCCAGTGAATTTCCAAGTTCATTATCCACTGTCTTTTTAAATTTTTTTTATCAAAATTTTAGTTCAAGTTTGACACTAAAAGGAATACAATTTTGAACAGGAGTGTTCATCTGTGAGTTGTAGCCTACAGCTTTAGTATTGGTATTTTCCATTATCAATTTTGAGAGGCTTGTACTGTTTACCCTCCCTACCTTACCCTAACGGAAACGCTACTGCGCCTGCTCTATGGAACCTATGTATGCGGAAAATCGCAGGATGATACGCATACTTTATCACTCAGCAGTTAAGCCATTTTGGCTGCATGCACCACTGAGCAACTCCTATAGGAATGAACGAGCGCCCGCCTCCAATGCGCATGATTAATCGTATGATTGTCCATAGTTAATTGCGATTGATCGCAAATTATATTTGTTTTTTATATGAATATAGTTAAAATTATATATTCCATTTTTTATCTGTTCAAAATGAACATTAAAGGCAGATTTGTCAAGTATTTCATACTCTTATCAGCATGGGAGTGGACAAATATGCTGCTTTATGCAGATAAATGTATATATGTATTATTGGAAATCAATTAACAACAAAACATAGTGACAAATATTGTCCAGAAACCCTCATTATTCTAGCATAAAAATAATGCTCAAATCATAACATGGTCAGTGTGTCAGTGTGCTGACCTGATTATGACTTGCCCATGTGATTATCCTCAAGTGGACATGTCTGTAAAAGGGGATACACCCACGAGTCTCCCCTTTACAGACTTGCCCACTTAATAATAAATTAATAATGAATAAATAACCCATGTAACCCATTTTCAGTTCATTGGCGCCCTTTTAAAATGTCCATGTGAGTTTTTCCTCGCGAAAATTTAACGTAAATTTGGAGCATTTTTTAGGCTCCTTCGTGACAAGCTAGTATGACTTGTTACGTTGGCTAGAATGTTGGTACCAACGGTTTCCTTAGGTTGTCTTGTTTTATATGATACCAGTATCTTCACTCTAGCTTTAAAACTGAGCCTGCTACGACCAAAAAATTGCAAGTTGCATTAATGCGTTATTATCGCGTTAATGCTTAACTAACTTTGACAGCCATAAAGTATACATTTTATTTGTTTTGTCATCATTTCCAACAAGGGTAAAACTCCTGCAAGACATTTTTCACTTCAAGGATGAGGGAATGTCTCCTATAGGACCCATTTTGGAACTCAGACCCATGGGCTTTTTGCCTTTATTAGATAGTCCGGACAGATATACTGGAAAAGGGGAGAGAGAGGGGACAATATGCAGCAAAGGGGGCGTGGGTTGGATTTGAACGCGGGCCACGTCAGTAAGACATAGTCCACCTTTGGATAAAATTGCGTATGGGATTTACAGGAAACTATGCATTTATGGTCCCCACCATAACTAATTTAATCTGACATGAGTCTCACTGATAACTGCTGGCTCTCTTACAACAGTAGCAGAGCTATTAAATTACTGCTAATAACACGATTGTTCTACTTGTGCTGCTCCACAGTAAATGCATTTACCTGGAGAACCGCAGGATGGCTTAAAGGACAGGTTCAGATTTTTTCAAGTCTTTAATGAATTGAATGTTTTATTAATATTAATAAAGGCAGACTGGTTATAAGAAGCATTCACGTTTTTATAGAGCAATCTAGATGTTAGTCAGCTAGATTTTTTTATATTTCTGTAGATAGTTTTGGCCTGAGCCATTTTGAATAAGGGATCCGGAACGGGTCCGGAACAAATGAGCCACTTCATGAACGGGTCCTAATCGGATCCGGGCCGGGTGAGCTGCTTTGTGTGCAAGTGGATTCTGATCCAGATCCGTTTTGTGGATCAGTTCCAGGGCGTAATATACCTCTGGACCGGATCCGGTGCGTAGTCAGTTGGGCATCCTCATTCTCAGCAGAGCACATGTTCACATCCTGTTAATTCATGCTGCTTGCACCTAGTTCAGCTTTACACACAATCACAACATGAATAATTATATGAAAAGTGTCCAGAGAGAGAGAGAGCTAATACTTTTTCATGTGCCTTGGTTTTTGGGTAATGCTATATTTCCTCCTTGGTGTCCCGGGATGACAGAATTCAAGAAAAACCTCCTTTGATGTTTGTGCTTCAATAATTCCTCTCTCCAGCTCCTTATGTCACATTAGTGCAGCAGCTGCCAAAAAGGGGCTTTCACCTCTCAGGCTCCTCCGTGCGGCGCTGACTCGGCTATGAAAAGATGGCTGTGAAGCCTATAAGCCAGGCCTCTCGGCTCTTTAAGCTACCAGTTCACTGCTCACATCCACTACAGAGCAATTCTGCTCACACAATTTCACTGAAAAACTACTGATCAGGACCCATATTTTCTTCTTGGTGGAAGCATTAGAATATCTGTTCATGTCTGTGTTGAAATCGTTTAGTGGACTGAACACAGTTCTTCTAGTTGGGTGGCTGCAGCTCACACCCCATTGAAACTCTCGGAGTCGTATGTCCATGATGCTGGACTCATTGGTGTAAATGCAGATTGGAGTTTGAGTTGCACAAACATTTCTGGGAGGCAAAGTTACTCTGGAGGCAGAAATAAGTTCATTAGATGAGCTGAAACTCAGGGGGAAAGGACAAATAAAAAAAAGCAGTTTTGTGGCCAGATAATGTAAAATCACACTGGAGCCGGTTGGAAAAGGTGTTAGGAAAGACGTAGCTGATTATTTCAAAGCCAAAATATCAGACAAAACTGGCATTTCATTTCAATTCATTTAGCCTGCCGTTTGAATTTGGCCGGAGATCTACGGGACATATTTATTAGTAATTTTCTCAACAACTGTTCATCCGATTGACTTCACATTCGGCGGGTGTATTGCTCAGGACCCAAGGAAGCACAGTGATGAGTGGGAAGTTGTTTAGATGAGAGGTCCTTAAGAAAGCTGCAAGCAGCAATACCCCAGGTCAAGCAATCGGCCCGTTCCGAACAGGCCCGCTTTGGGCCTGGGTATTTCAGTAGTTTGAGTAACGCTACTAGAAACAACCTGCACAACTGCGTCAATCTCATCCATTGTTGTTGTGACCTAGTAAAATTGTTAAACAATTTGAAGATGTGGCCAGTGGTATTAAACATTATGAAGCTTTGCAAGCCTCAATATAACCTTTTATCTGATTAGCTAATATGCCACAATTTTAGCTCTACAATGCAGTAATATTAGATATTGTAAAAAATTCTATACCATCTGAAAAAAAGAAGAAACCCTCTTCCTGTGCCAGACTAAATAAGTTCCGGTAACAGGGTTGTGCGCAAGTTGTGGGACATAACTTCTGTGCATAATTACTGTTATATAAAATATGTTAATGAATAAACACATTGTTTTAACAATTACAAGAGACATATATCAACAAAATCATACCAAAAAAATGTAAAGCTTATTTTAACTGTAATATTTGACATGCATTTCGGTCATCAAGAAGGTGGGACAAGAGAAAAATGCAATTTTAGGGAGTGCTCGAGAGCTATTTGGTGTTTTAAATAATATTTTGGAACCATTTTTACTACAACTACATATACATTTTGTCTCAGGACAAGTATAATTTACAAAACAATTGCAAGATTTGAAAAATCTTTTAGTGTGGGCCAGCCTTAAGCCACAAAAATGTGTCTGACTTACAGGCTTACGGGTTTGTTTCTCACACTGGCCTTTACCCCACGTTCCTGCTCAGGCCCATAGACTTTAGATTGTAATGGCATGGGAAAGTTTTACAAATACACCATTGTATTATTATTATTATTATTATAACGTGTCCTGTTTGCAGTTGTGGCACAGGGGATTTTTAGTTGCAGTATCACGAGAGGCCACTGTGACAAATTTGCAGTAAGACTGAGTGGTGGCATATCCAGTCCTGTTAAAACATCCCTGGTTCATACCAGTCTTATAACCTTTTAGCCAGCCTTCTAACATTTTAGCTCTGTAATGGGGTGATATTTGACATTTGGTAATGATAATCTACAGCATCAAAAGGTTCCTTAAACACTTTCCAAGGTTTCCATCTGTGTGAAATGTAGGCTACCAAAGTCATTCTATAATTAGATTTATTTATCAATTTGACTAAATATTTGCTTTAAGAAATGATCAATTTTATATCAGGGCACATTTCTCTTTCATTTAATACAAAAAAGTCAACAGGTCCCATCATTTATTTTGCAGAACATGCATATCCTATAATGGAATTTGCTGTTTTTGTGCTGTCCGATTTGCTAAATATCAGGTTTTGCTCTTCAAATTAACACTAAAATACATGTTTGGTATATAATTTTTATAATCATTTGTTCAAAATATTCCTTAAAATATGAAAAAAGGTGTTTTAAAACCTGTTTGGCTCATTCATGCACATTAAATCATCCACATTGAAAAAGCCCCTATAAATCAGCAATGGTTTGCTCCAAAGTCACATGTCCAACATCACGTGATGTCCCTTGTGTGATGTCATGTGGTGACAGGTCCAAAGTCTGCAGTTAGCACAAGGCCCTAATAGAGAAGTGCTAATAGAGAAGCCATGCTGTGTGAGAAAAAACGACTCAACACCTTTACTTTTGTCTCGAGAACACCTACTCTAATTAAACATAACATGTTAACAGGGTGTGAGCCTGTGAGTGTTTGTGTGTGCTGATTTTCTTGGGGGGGAATAGAAGTTCTGAACAATCCCAGGACCATCTGTAAGTGAATGGGAAACTGCTAGGGGGTTAATGCAGGTTACACACATTTTCGGATGGATAGTCATAGCAGAGACAGTGACTGATCCTTTGTCAATAGCAGAAACGTTCTCCCAAAGCCATTAAGTGCTGCAGGAGAAAGCTGTGCAACCAGCTATTTTAATTCAGATGCGAGGAATAACAAGACATTTCTGGTTTGCATAAGTACACGGGCTTTTGAGTTTTTGAATTTAGAAGTGAGCAAATGGAGCAGCTATGCATTGTACTAGTTACTGCTAGAGTAAACATCACTTTTCACTCTCATCACAGCACATTTTGAAGGAATACATTAACTAGGAATTTATCCAGTATTGTAAGCGGAGTGGAAGCCCACTCGGCTGTATGAGCATGGCTGAAAGAGCGTAACTGAACTGCACAGAATGTACAAATGGGAGACTTGCAGCACTATAATGTAGTACTAGTCTAATGTAGTACAAGCTTTTGCACTCCAAAAGGTGCAAGTACCGTTTTCTGAAGGTGTAACTGTAGTCATGTCCCTGAGTGTTACCTGTGAGATAAGAATGCAATATGTGGCGGATAATGACCCTTATAAATCACACCTGGTTGGTCGGTGTTTTCTACCTCTAATATGATGAATATGGTGCACATGGACACGATAGATGGCCTATTTGTGGTAGAATTGATCAACAATATATACAGGTTGAATATGGGCTGACCTAAACCTGAATTAAATATGACATGATCATTTGATTTTAACACACTATTGATAACAAGAGTTTAAATGAATGATGCTCTATATGGTACACAGAGCATTAATGTAGCAGTGAACAACTATTTGCTATGTAAAGATATAGAGGAGTAATGTCTACCTGAGCAGAGAATGAAGTCGCTATCTCTCTCTGTGTTGTAATCCGAGCTTCCCCGGGCTTCTCTCGTTGACATAGCTGGGCTGGCTGCGCTTGCCTTTTAGTTCATGTTCATGCATGGGAGCCAACCTTGAGACCTACCTTCAATTCTCAGGAAAGAATACAGAATAATTTGCCCCTCTGGTGTAAACGTCTATAATCTCTGGCATAAACTAATATGCATCAGCTTTTATTAATTTTTTGCCCCTGCTTGAGTATTTCTTTCTCTTAGTACTCTCCATTTCTCTCTCTTTCGCTCACTCACTGAAGGCCCTTTCAGACACAATGCAACAACGGCACCAATGTCCTCTGAAACACGTTATTTCCAATGGCTTGCGCCGCGCCACGACGGCTTTTTCGCTACGTCGAGCAAAGCCCGACTTTGGACGCTGCACACTGTGGCGAGCGCAATTCAAACATGAGCTCAAACTGCGTTGTGTCGCGAGCACAGACTGCTCTCCTCCGGGAAGGATCTACATTTGGCGTAGCTGTATTGTTGTCCGGGTGGAAACAACAGTAGAGCTTATACACGCTTTACAGAGCCCGAAACAGGTTGTGATAATGAAAAGGGAGAAGAAAAAGTGTGAAAATTTGCCATAAATCGAGAGAAATACGGGAGAATTGTGACTCCGGGATGAAACCGGGAAGGGGAATGAAAAATGGGAGTCTCCCGGAAAAATAGGGAGGGTTGGCAAGTATGGTTTGAGCACACCCCACTGGCTAGCAGTTATTTTCACTGTTAGCGATGTTAGCACGTTAGCACCATTAGCTGCGAGCTGCCAGCTCAGTTGTCGCCATGTTGAGAGCTGTGAGGAGGCAATAGAAATGCTCCCAGTCTTGCATTTAGCACCTTTAAGAGTTTTATTCTTTGTCAAGACCTGGACAAAAATACTATCTTACAGATATTTTTTTATTATTATTTGTTTCTTTGTTTTACTGGTCGTTTGTAAAAAAAAAATATTTAAATACATTTAAAACAAAATTGAAGCCCCACTCACTCCATATGAATCGGGTACAATTATTGTAACCATTATTGTGAAAGTCTCCTCTTGTAAGCTCTCAGTTTGACAGTATTTTACAAAAGAATAAAGACAATACCTCACACAATGTTCATTTTAAAATAGAGCTTCATAAGGCAATTCTTTTATTTCCCAAAGTACAAAAGATATAGCCGTGCACTGGGGCATTCTTTTGGATTTTCATGCAGGTGTCTGCGTGAGATAGAATGCAAGACACTTGAACTTATTGTGTAGGATTTGGATTCTGCTTTTACTACTATAAAGCCTCCAAATTATAACAGCCTTAGTGTTCCTGTGACTGCAGAGAAGACAGAGAGTATTTAAACAAGGCTAGAAGCTACCTCTGAGGCTGTACTTATAAGCACGGTGGTGCTTTGAGCTAAATGCTAATGTCAGCATGCTAACATGATTACAATGACAATGCTAACATGTTGATGTTCGCCATGAATGCAACCAAAAAACATGAATGTTTGTACCAAATTTCAACAGCAATCCATCTAGTAGTTATTTAGAGATATTGAAATGAAAATGAAAAACCAGCTGGTGGTGCTGGAGGAAAATTCAGGGGATCACTAAAGTCATTAGAGTTATGGCAATGGATCAGCGTTCACGTCGCGCCCCCCGTCATTACCCAGGCCCGCCTGGGGAAGCCAATGATCCTACCAGCAGACTAAATTCCAAGAGACAACACCTGAGAGCCAAATCGAAGAATCTTAGTCACAGTCCCCAAGCCGAAAGCAGTAACCACAAACAGCCCCAAGAGCACCTAGCGGTTGGACCTGCCCTCCGAATACTACAACTTAATGTTGAAGGCCTGTCTGCAGCCAAGCGGAGCCTCATCGAAGTCCTCGCTTCCCAACATTCCATTGACGTTATCTGCCTCCAAGAGACTCACGTTGGCACAGAGGAAGCAGGCCGCTACTCCATCAATGGCTTTGATCTTCTGTGCTACACGCCCCATACCAAACACGGACTTGCCACCTATGTGCGCTCTGACATAGTTGAAGCTAACCATTTGACAACAATCAATTTCTCTGAAACCATAACCATTGTCGGTTTTCACATCGTTAATGTATACAAGCCCCCGAGTGCCAACTGGGATCAGCAAGTCCTACCCACTTTCCCCCGCCCTGCCATCTATGTGGGGGACTTTAACTGCCACCACCCTGACTGGGGATACCCAGCAGTAGATGGTGATGGTGAGGCACTTTCAGCCTGGGCATCCAGAAACGACCTTGTTCTGATTCATGACCCCAAACAAAGAGGAACATTCCACTCAGCCAGGTGGAATAAGGACTACTCCCCTGACCTGTGCTGGGTCAGCTCTTTGAATGGAACCCCCTATCCTGCACAGACCCTCATCCTTGACGACTTTCCACACAGCCCTCACTTATACACATTGGCCTACAACTCCCAATCATAAACAGCCCAAGGAAGATGCGTTGGAACTTCCGAAAAGCCAACTGGACGAAATTCAGTGAAACTCTGGACCGGAGTATCGTCACCATCCCACTCCAAACCATCACTGTAGATGAAGCATACAATCGCTTTTGCAGCGCCATCTACAAAGCTACCCACACAGCAATTCCACGAGGCTACCGACCCCTCTATGTCCCATGCCTGGACGGAGAAAGTGCTGCCCTCCTACAAGCCTACAAAACATCAGGGGACCCCGAGATGGCAGACCATCTCATAGAATCACTATCTACAGCTCGGCGGAAAAAATGGGAGGAGACTGTAGCAGACCTGAATTTCACCCGCTCAAGCAGAAAATGCTGGAGCCTCATCCGCCGCCTTGGAGCTGCACAGAAACCACCTACCCAAAGCCGACCACCTGTCACACCCAATCAAGTTGCGTCCCACCTACTGACTATTGCAAAAGCAGCCCAAGACAAAAACACCAGAAGATCAATTACAACTGAGCTAAAGGCACACAGAAAAAAGCTCAGAGAGGAAAGCAACCCTGAGCCTTTTGAGGTCGCTGAACTGGAGAAAGTCCTGCAGGGCCTGAAATGTGGAAAGGCAGCAGGATATGATAACATCTCTCCAGAGTTCATGAAACATCTGGGCCCCCGAGCTCTAACCTGGCTGACCCAATTCTATACCAGGATAATACAGTCAAACTCAATCCCAAAGAAATGGCGGTCAGCAAAAGTAATTGCCATACCAAAACCTGGTAAAGACCACAAACTACCAGCAAGCTACCGCCCAATCTCTCTACTCTGCGTCCCTTTCAAAATCCTAGAACGCCTTATATTACAACGCATATCTCCAGGAGTAGAAGAGATTCTTTGCGTAGACCAGGCCGGTTTCCGCAAGGGCCGCAGCACAGGAGAACAAGTACTGGCCCTAACCACCTTCATCGAAAATGGTTTCGAGCGCAAACTGAAGACAGGAACAGTATTCCTCGACCTCACAGCTGCCTACGATACTGTTTGGCACAAAGGCCTCCTGCTAAAACTCACAAAAGCACTCCCTGCCTGGGCAACAGCAACAATTAAAACTCTGCTAACTAACCGGAGGTTCAGAGTTCACCTTGGACAGAATAAGAGTGCATGGAGAAAACAGTCAAACGGGCTCCCACAAGGGTCAGTCCTCGCCCCAACCCTGTTTAACCTTTACACAAATGATCTACCCACCACTAAATCCCGTAAATTCATCTACGCTGATGACATCTGTCTGGCAACCCAAGCACCAGACTTTGACTCTCTGGAACAGGTGCTCACGGAAGACCTCGCAAAGCTGGACCAGTACTGCAAAACCTGGCGCCTAAAACCAAGCCCCGCTAAAACAGTCTCCAGTGTATTCCACCTCAACAACGCAAAAGCTGCTTCAGAGCTAAATATCCAACTCAGCGGACTTAAGCTAAAGCACGCCCTCAACCCAACTTACCTGGGAGTGACACTTGACAGGACCCTATCCTTCAAGGAACACCTGAAAGGAACGGCAGCTAAGGTGAAGACTAGAAACAACCTGCTCTGTAAGCTCGCTGGCTCAAAATGGGGGGCAGCAGCCCCCACATTGCGCACCTCGGCACTGGCCCTTGCTTACTCTGCAGCAGAATACTGTGCCCCTGTTTGGTCCAGGTCACCCCATACACACCATGTGGACACCCAGCTCAACACAACCATGCGAATCATAAGCGGGACTATTCGTTCAACACCACTCCCCTGGCTCCCTGTCCTATCCAATATAACCCCCCCACATATCCGGCGAGTAGCATCTACTCAAAGGATGCTTCAAAAGGTCGAAGACTCTCCCCATCTACCAATCCATGCAGACATCTTCAACCCACCCACTGCCCGTCTTCCATCTAGACGACCGATATGGAAGAATACCCCACCAGCCGACTTCACCACCCAATCAGCTTGGGAAAAGGAATGGGAGTCCAAGGTTGTCCCAAACAAACATCTGGTGTCAGCCCCCACCCAACAGGTCCCTGGCACCAACCTGCCAAGGATACAGTGGTCAACTCTTAATAGATTCAGGTCCGGACATGGCCCCTGCTTGGCCAGCCTTCACAAATGGGGCAGCAGCCCAAGCCCATTGTGTGCCTGTGGAGAGGTGCAAACAATGGAACACATCATTGAAGCTTGCCCGCTCCACAGTCTAAAAGGAGGGTTAGACACCCTCCATACAGCAGACCAGGAGGCAACTGCATGGCTCAAGGACTTTGCATTCACTAAATAAATTAGAGTTAATCCTGACGTCTGTATAAAATGTATGGCAACCCATCTAATAGTTTTTAACAGTCCGGACCAAAGTGGCGGGCCAGTGGACAGCCCGACATTGTCGTCCCTCGAGTCAAGCCGCTAGCATCGCCACAAATGTCTACATGATTGTGTAGAGACCAAGAAGTTAGCAGTTGCTAAAGTTGGTGACTAAGGCCACAGTCAGCTGTTGCTGCTTCACAGTAACAGTCTTCCAACAGATGGCTGGTGGAAAGCTTTATTTGTAAAAGCTGCAACAGGAAGTGTTATGTTTGCATTAACAGAAACTAATTGTGGTAGACTTGTTGACAGCTCTGAGCAGAGAAAAACAGCAGGCTTTTACTCTTGCTTGGTCCAGATATGTTAAGGCTCGTCATGGCAACCCCTAAATTTGCTGAAAATAAAGGTGTTTTTTCTTTTTTACTTTGAACATATTTCATTTTGTTTTTATTGCGCAATTAATGAGCCAAGAGTTAAAACCAGATTGAGTAAGACAAATATTACAAATACAAATATGTACTACTGATTCACAAAGGAAGAGGGTTTTTATTTTCATTAATAAAGGTTGATAGATTTGTAATGTTATTTATTTATATTATATTGTATATATATTTTTTAAAAGTCACATTTACCCAATACTGTCAGACCTTAAAAGTGTTGCCATCGTAAGTGAGCAAGTAAGTGAGTCACTCTTTTGTTCAAAAACATAACTGCAAAGATACATTTGAAAGCATAGAGCTTCATTCAAGATATTGAGGTATATCACAAAGATTTATTTATCATTTTGAGCTCTGGAGGTGTAAAATGTTTTACTCTGTTGTTAAAACACTGAATGTTCTCTCAGTTTAACATTCCAAAGGGGCACACATCCACAATTCACACCTGTCACATACCAAAACAGTATTTTGGCTTTGACATGCAAGTCACCTCTAGAAGTAAACGCCAACTGTAATTAGGTCTTTCAAACTGTAACCGAGATGACTATCGGATCAGAACAGTAACGGTAATAGCTATTAGAGACAATTAGAATTAGAACGGCACAGGAAGCGTTCTTTACTCTGCGGTGCAGGGTGTGTACTGTATTATGTGTACAGCCTCAATCGTGGAACTTGGCACCTTGCAAAGCAAGCGCTGGCTTCACTTCTCAGACCAGGAGGTAGCTCACTGGACAAAAGGTAGGTATACCAATATAATCCAGGAAGTAATAACTGGAAACAAGGAAAACATAACTTAGAGGAGAGCAGGACATGGCAACAATCCACATATGGAGTTGTCATGAATTGTACATGTTCAAATTTCCATTTTTCTGAGCACTCCATCTTCTGCTGATCTGCTGTTCACAAATCACATTTGGATTAAACGTGGCATGTTATTGACATATGATTATAAAGTAAAACTGGCATTGGAAAGTGACCAATAATAACGCTGCTTCATATTTTAACATATTTCATTTCATCCTACGGTGGTGATGCTGACCACCTGCTAACGCCCACACCAGTTACTTCATCCCTCACCCGACATTTATATATCCCTGAGATCCCATTTCTGCTCCAGCACCTCTACTTCCTGAACTGTCTATTTTGTTCACAAAGTCACAGTTTGTTAGTCACGGTAAATTGACACATCACGCTCATTCACGAAACATGTCTGCTCACTCGATCTTCTCACACCAACACCCACAAACACACAATTTTATGAATTCATGCGCGTTAGGACATTAGGACAGACACACACACACACACACACACACACACACACACACACACACACACGAGCAATGATTGAAGATACATGTTTGTTGTGAAAAATGATGCTCCGCGGCTGCACTCTGAGAACATCCAGAGGCTGCGGGGGTCTGAGGGCGCTGAGGAGGCTTCACAACATCACCGCACAGAACTTGTTGCGAACATGCCCGCTAATCAGGATACTGACAAATAAGATGGATTACAGGGTGCGTTAACTGTGTAAACCAATATTTCATCATGACACACGCACAAAGTACACACGATCAGTTATGGAGCTCTGAGTAAAGAGGATACAAACTGAAACTGTCTGTCCAGTAAGTGTGAAATAAGGCTAGAGGACAGGAGACGACACCAATAAGTGGAGTAGTATCTTGTATGAGAAGATGACACACAAGTGCCATGCTTTCCTCCTTTTCCTGCTCTTATTATTACTATGCTTAATAATTACAACAATAATAATAATATTTAAAGAAATATTCAATAATAAATTAAAAGTATTTTTAAATATCTATAATGTCAAAATTGGGTCCAAATTCATCCGTTTCCTATGTCTGATCGCCAAAACTAGGAATTTAAATGTGAAAACAATGCACCTTTTTAATCTTAGTAGGTTGTTGTTTTAAAGCTGCAGTGGGTAGAAATGGAGCAAATATGATTAAAAATATATATTTTTATAAAACGGTCGCTATATCGTGACAGTAGTGCATGAAACAGGTAATCTGAAAAAAATCATGTACCTCTGTGTCCTCCGGTGTCCTCCGCTGCTCTTAACGGCCTCTGCAAGATTTCACAGACCGGAGGAAAACAAGCAGTATGAGCTGATCTGAGGTCTGCTGTCCAGCTGCCGTCTATGAGAGCCGGCTGTCAATCACTCGCAAACTCCGACCAAACGGTCAAACTAGGCAGCGCTGATCAAATATGAATCAATATTCTGTTACTCTAATGTCCATTTCTCTCAATTGTTTTCAGAATCATCTTGTAGTGTACTGTTTAGCTGTAAAATTAGAAAGTTTGTGACCCGGCAGCCATGTTGAGATCAGTAGAGCAAATACCAAGGACCGCCCACCAGCTGGAGCACAAACAATAGGAACGCTCTCTCTCTCTGAAATGACCTGTGATTGGTCAAAGTCTCCTGTCTAGATTTTCTAAAGCCTGAAAACAGAGCCATGAGGAGGAGCAGAAGTCTAGTTTTCTCTCAGAACACTTGAATTACAATATGCAAAAAGATTATTATGGAAGTTTTGCCCAATGATGCCAAAAATATACTGCCTACTGCCACTTAAATAAAAGCTTCATGATACATCTTTAAAACGTTTCCAAAATGATCGTTATGAAAATGTTCACTGCGTTTGATGTTGACCTGCAGGTCACCCTTTTTTTTAAATGTGTGCCGGGTGTAAAAAATAGTACGGCGTAGCCTAGGAGAGACTGCTGGTTTCAGGCAAGGATACAGGTTGCCTCAGGACTTTTAAGTAAAGGTTCCCCTCCGCAGACAGCATTCACTTTCTCAGCTGGAGAGAAGAGATAGTGATAGAGACAGAGATAGCAGCACGTTTAAGGGATTTAGCACTTTACTATGTTATGCTTTGCTGAATCTAGTCGGAAAAGAGCCCCAAGGAAAAGCTAGGACAACCCGCCTGGTCACTGCTGGAACATCCGTCGTAGCCGTGCTGTGTTGTTTGTTTTTTTGTCCGCAATTACGCTTGCTCAAAGATGTTTGTTATAATTTGGAAATGTATTAAACCAGACACATGCTCGCCCTCTCTGACTCGCCATAATGTGACTGGGGGGGTATCATGTCCTTGTTGTGTTGTTTTAGGACAGTATGTTGCACGAAGGCATTTGCTCCTAACATGTCACCCATGGGTCTCACTCCCCCACCTACACCCCTTACTCCCGTCTCCCTATAGATGTACGGTACTTTATCTAGAAGTATTCATACATTTTCACAATTTCAATGGCCACATATGTTGATAGTAATCGTTATTTGTTATGCAAATAATTAAAAAAAGGATTCTAACCTGCATTTCATTTTTACTCCCCATTATTTTAACTTCTGTCACTCTTCATTTTACATCTCCCCAATGACGCACACATTTTAATAAATTCATTTTCACAATATCATTTAAAAAATCTAAGGGAGCCATTACACCAATTTAATTCATGCATACGAGAAGTAACCTCAAATGAACTGGAAACACATTGGAGTGTGGTAGCCCGCGGTGTTGGGCCGTTAGCTGGATGGCTTGTCAGATGTAATTGACTTTCCACAGTCTTTCCTGTCCCTCTCCACTGTAATTTGATAGGCTCATGCAGAGAAGCTTTGAGAAAAAAAACAAAAAGAAACACACCCAGTAATGAAATAGAAATCGGTGTCACAGGTAGAATGCCTTGATAATGTACCAGTAATGGTGCGTGCATATGAAGCTGAGAAAACAGTTAAAACTTCCGCTTCTGCAGCAGCGGTTCACTGAAGCAAGCAGACGTATTGTTTTCTTGTTTATGCAAAAATAGTTTTTCTACCCTGCACATAAAGTTTATTTTTACTAAACATAAACTGTGCCAGCAGATGATGTTGTTTCTTCAGACTGACCTGTTGCTTTGAGAGGAAATCCAACATTCCCTGCATCATTGCTGTTTGTATAACTTTGCAAAAAACAGCAGAAAGATAACTCAGTTAAGATTAATGCAATTAGATTGCTGTTGAGGATCCTGATGCATTTAAAGGATAACTTCAGTATTCTTCAACCCTTATTTCATCATGTTTTTTGTGTCTAAATGACTAATGGGAAAACTTTTTCTGAAATTGGTCTAGTATTTACGGCGTATCCACACTGGGAACGTCAGGAGCACGTGGCTGCGTCGTGTGGCGGTTGCGTGTCTGCTGCGTGTCTGCTGCTGTCAGCCCTTTCTTTCTACATAGAGTTTGCCTTTCATAATGGCCATTTCATTTCATTATAAATATAATTTATATTTATTTTAGACAGATAAAGATTAAGAAACGTGTGGTGATTTTTCTAAATAATAGTAATAATCCAAAATTAAAACCCCATAGTATATTCATTCATGGAGCCGTGCAAGTCACTTCATCTTCTACAACACTGTCATGCAAATATTTCAGAATAAAAGCCTTGTGTTAAAGGGACTATTTGTAACTTTCAGAAATGCTTGTTAACAGCGACACCTGTGGCTGCTAAGTCAACGAAAGTCGGGCTTGCGCTTGCTCGCTCTAAATAGACATGAACGAGCAATGCTCAAAACAATCAGGCGACACACGTCAGCTAAAAGCACAATATCACTCTATATTTCACCTGCTTGGCAGTAATGTTAGTTGACCAGACGGAGGTCTCTCCATGAATCACTGCTGATCTTAGCGTTGGCTTTTCCTGCTTCACAGCGAGCAACGCCACCGTCTCCGACTGCGCCCGCAGGGAGACACTGGCACCCGGTCGGAAACGGGAACGTTTCTCTCTGCGGAGCCCCGTAGTTCACAAGACACGGGAAACCTCTGTTGGTCCGGAGGAGCTGCAGCAGTTATGTCTGCACAAACGTCCACTGTACTAGTATTCACTAGATATTCGCAGAGCTAAACTAACTCTTCTGCAGTGTGGATTGTGTGCGCATGAACGTGAGGTGGAGCGAGAATGCGCGCGTTGTGTTAGTGAAGGCAGGCAGACAGAGGAGCGGACTGAACAGCGTAGCCACCCGCGAGCGCGTATGGGATCCCGACCCGGTAGATTTATACGTGTAAAAGTTACAAACAGTCCTTTTAACAAATGAAGGAATTCTGTCCACAGAAAAAACGCTTGAGGGCTTCTTTTTTTTAAAATGAAAGCAGGAAGTGTTGATTTAAACTCCGTACTTTATTCATTCATGGAGTTCTCCAAGTCACTGCATGTTCCACAGCACTGTCCTGCACATATTTCAGAATTAAAGCCTTGTGTTTAACAAATGAAGGAATTCTGTCCATAGAAAAAACGCTTGAGGGCTTTTATTTTGAAGTGAAAGCAGGAAGTGTTGATTTCAAAATAAGCCTTTACTTTTTTTCATCTTTGTTTACAGATGTAGACATCGAAACTATAGTAATGTTGCTGATATGATGTCAATATACAGTCATTAGTTCACTTTTGTTGTCTGTTGCTGCTGTGAACCACGCTGCTCGTGTCAAAAATAGGCGAGACCTCAAATCTCTAGAAGAGACGCAGCTGACGCGCAGCCGAGCCGCACCTGTTAACACGGATGCTGAAATAAAAAAACAACAGGTAACACAGCCGCCACGTGCTCCTGACGTTCCCAGTGTGGACGAGGCTTACGGCTTTCATCCAGGAGACCTGTTCGTGTCCTGTGTGTCAAGTTTCACTTTCACATTAAAATCAGCTGCTTGTTTGTGTCCCGGGTTCACAACATCAAGTCACATTTTCATTTACATATGTAGTAACTTTAAGCCCAACCAAGTTGTTTTTAATTCACAACGTTAAGCACGTGTTTACTACGACCAAAAAGTGACGCTGAAGGCTCGGACGAAGCCTCAGTATGTGACGAGTTAGTAATTCATTATGTTCTCGTTACCTCAAAAAGGCTACAAGCTGAATAAAGTTTGACCTTCACGTGGAGCCGATGCGTATCAAAGAGGAACTGTTATGGCAGAGAGCAGCGGGATCAGTTGGTGCAGAGACAGTGGGAGGATCTGGGGGAAGAAAATAATGAAATTAACTGGAGAGCAGTGATCCACCAACCCCCCCGCTGGCCTGCTGCTGCTCCCCGTGGGATCAGAGCACTTAAGGGCAATGAAGCGAAAGATCTCTCAGACGGTGGACCAACACGACGCTGCATGACTGATACGCTCTGCTCACAGGTCGCCGGCACACCGTCACTCTTACCTGTTCAGTCCTGCTCTCTGTGCTCTAAGGGCCATATACACTTAAGCTGCATATACAGTAGCTTTGATTTGAGAAAGCGGCACGGTTTAGAAGTTAACAAGAAGCCAAATAGTCCGTGAATAATCATAATTATAGATCAGACTATGTTGAAATAGCTCATTCCCAGTAAAAAGTTAGTTTTCTGTGAAAGCTTTTTCTGTTCAATAGGACAGATGTGATAGTGTGATATCCATGCAAACACTTAAAGCTGCAGTGGAGGGAAATGGATAAGATATGATTAAAAAAAGCTATTTTTATAAAATGGTCACTATATCCTGACAGTAGCGCATGAGACAGGTAATCTGAAAAAAAGAGTATGTACCAAGCACCGCCCACCAGCTGGAGCACAGCCAATAGGAACGCTCTCTCTCTGAAATGACCTGTGATTTACCAAAGTCTCCCATTACGGCATGGATTTTCTAAAGCCTGAAAACAGATCCATGAGGAGGTGCAGAAGTCTAGTTTTCTTTCAGAACACTTGAATTACAATATGCTGAAAGGTCATTATGTAATTTTTGCCCAACGATGTGAAAAATATACTGCCTACTGCCACTTTAAGTGGACTACTAATAAAATAATAAATTTGTACTTCACTGAGAAATCGACTGCTAGTTACCAAGGAGGCGGATACACATATTATTTTTCACTTTTATTAACATTGTTAGATTGCAAAGCATTTGTCCTTGGCGGAGGTCTGCGCTCTCCGACTGCCCTTCTAGTTGTTAGTTGATCAGTGCGAAGGCTGAACACCAGCCCTCATCAGGGACTCCACTATTGCGAGTGGTGAAAAGTCCTCTGTCACGTTTCTGACCAAGTAGAACATAGAAATACAACCTTTTTTTCCAATATTATCAACGATGTGATCACCACTAAAATAGGCTGATAATGTCAAATTTCTTTGATGATTGTTTCACTAAACAAATGTTTAAAAAAAACCTTGGACATACTATTATGATTTTAATTATGCACATTTGACAATAGGTTAGAGAAACATTTTGACTCATATATTATAAAAATGTAAACACTCACCTTCCCATATATCAGCTATATGCTATTGAGTTAGCATGGAGCCTACTGTTAACCAATATAGTGAAGTTATACGCTAAATACGCCCATGTTAGCGCGCGTTTTCTCCGGCTTCATCCCACAGTCCAAAGACACGCAGGTTTGGTTCATTGTTGACTCTTAATTGCCCATCAGTGTGACTGTGAGCGTGAATGGTTGTCTGTCTCTATGTGTCAGCCCTGTGATAGTCTGGCAACCTGTCCAGGGTGTACCCCGCCTTCGCCCAATGTCAGCTGGGATCGGCTCCATATAAATATAGCACAAGAACAGTCCCTAGGCACAAGGGCCATAAAGGCCAGGATCTACAGTAGTAGATCAGACCCAAGGTGCAGGCTGTGCAAAGATGCCCCTGAGACGGTCCAGCACATAGTAGCAGGCTGTAAGATGCAAGCTGGATCAGCGCACATGAAGAGGCACAACCAAGTGGCTGGGATAGTGTACAGGAACATCTGTACCCAGTATGGACTAGAAGTACCCAAATCCCAATGGGACTTGGGGCTAACAGGGCTAAGGTCCTGTGGGACTTCAGATTCCAGACTAACAAGCAGCTGCTGGCTAACCAACCGGACATAGTGGTGGTTGACAAACAGCAGAAGAGGGCAGTGGTGATGGATGTGGCGATACCAGCTGACAGCAACATCAGGTGGGAACATGAAAAGGTTGAGAAGTATCGAGGGTTAAAAGAACAGCTGGAACAAATGTGGAAGGTCAAAGCCGACGTAGTCCCCAGGCTTCTGGTAGGGGACCCAAGCTTGAGGAAGACACAGATACCATCCTTCAAGGGTGAGAGGGAGATTTTATATATATGAGATGTCGGATATTGGATACAGGTCTACAGAGTGCACTTAAGAGATACCCACTTGGTGCATATTGAGTTTGATTTTGAAGACTGTTTATCTTAAAAAAAAATTATTTAGTCGAGGCCGTAGTCGTCTCCTATTGTGAAGAAATGTGTAGTATGTGTGACTGCCGCTGTTATTTTTTAATAACTGCAGCTCCTGATATTGTATTTTGTTTGCTGGAAACACTTTATTGACTTGACCATCTGACAGCTAGAATAGATTGAAAATCATGCAAATGCATTTCAGGACACTCGTCCTTGCAACCGGACCCGTCTTTTGTGTTTTCCTCATTCAAACTCATATGACCTGAAGGCGTTCTAATATTGTTACCTTGATGAAGATGTCCCTATGGAAACCTTTGAGACAGCTTTCCTTGCTCTGAGGCTGGAGTACTATATTCCACTTACCATCTGCTTCGCATAAAGAGTGTGCTCACATTCACCATAGAAAGGTACATTCTCATAATTTAATACACAAAAAGAAAGTCTTCATTTCATGGCACTGATTTATTGAATAGTAGTCATTTTTGTAAAGACGTGTACGTCAGATAGAGCCAATATATACCGAATATGCTAAATATGTATATATGTATAACAGTAGCAGAGGTGTAGACTCAAGTCACATATGAGAAATTACTTTGACAAGCTCAAATGTGACTTGCAATTCAAATTTGACTACTTTAGCCTTTTGACTTGGAGTGTGCAGTGTATGGAGCCCCTTAAATGTCACAACGAGAATTTTTGGAGGACTACTTTTGCGTTCCCTCGCAATATGTTATGTGTTCTCCCGCAATAAATATTGTGTTCTCTTGCGATACTTTTCTTCTTCCATTCCTTTTCAGCCGTATGGATCATGTATGCGCTGCCAGATAGAATTACATACATTTGAGAAATGTTATTCTTGCTTCTCTGTGATCGGCTTTGTGAAAAGCTACAATCTGTGTGCAGAACATGACATAACGCACTACAACATAGATCTGAATATAGCCTATTCGACTTCATGCTCTTGCAAAAATTCATCCATCCATTCATTATTGGTAACCGCGGGTTACAGGGTCGCGGGGTGGCTGGAGCCTGAAGGCGGGGTACACCCTGGACAGGTCCCCAGAATATCACAGGGCTGACAAATAGAGACAGACAACCATTCACGCTCACATTCACACCTACGGACAATTTAGAGTTAATAATTAACCTGCATGTCTTTGGACTGTGGGAGGAAACCTGAGCACCCGGAGTAAACCCACGCGGCCCACTTGCTGTGAGGCGACACTGCTAACCACCGTGCAGCCCCCCTTTGTGAATTGTTATTAATGTAATTGTAACTGCTGTTAAATAAGTGAGAATAGATGTATGCTGCGTATAAGATTACAATTTGACTTACAAATGCAGAAACCGAAGACAAATGGATTCAATAAAGGATTCATAACTGGTATCGGATTTGATAAAATGCAGTCTATACCCGGCCCCAGTCACATTAATAATATACCTTGGCACACTTGATCATTTTACATAAAAGCATTCGTTATTTTTGTGGATTTCTTGCACTAACTGTTAGCCCAATGCACACGGACGAGCAGAAAACATTATTTTATACACTAACTTACATTGTCCCTGATAAATGAACTCAGTCGTCCTGCTTCACACACACAAACACTCCCACACATACCTGCCAGCATCGCCAGGAAGCATTGTCCCTGACTCACACACACTCCTGTCGTCCACTGCCAACAAGCATTGTCCCTGAGACATGTCAATCTCCTAGAAGCTGTATGGGATTTATATAATACCCTATTAGTATTCACAATAGGCTATATAAGCACCTGTGTGACTCCAGTTTGGGGAGTGGAATTCTTGATATATCTGACATTTGTTAGGAAAACAAGTAGTGTTATTCTCCTGTTAGCTTCCTGCGCCGGAGAAGGGGAACTTGATATATCTGACATTTGTTTTGGTGAGCGGAGGGAACCGCTGGAAAGAGGTTTTGGTTTTTTTCAAGTTGTATATGAGTTGAATGCAATGTGAGTTAATGCAGGAGAAAAAAGTAGCTTTCTTATAAATATTGAATCACCTTGCCAGTGAGTCATCCAGCCAGCTGGTTAGTAGTCACAGAATGTGCGTTAGGTGTAGGCAGTCCAATAACATCACCATGACTGCCATATACTCATCTTTTGTATATTATTATTGATATACAATGACTCACTCCTGCTCATATCTGCTTTGCATTGTGATACTTTTCTCTACATATTGCAACATTTATGAAGGTTTTTTTTTAATTATAGCAAAGAATGGCATTCAAAACTTAAAGCTGAAGTATGCAAGTTGGAGCAAATATGATTAAAAAAAAAAGTTATTTTAATAAAACGGTCACTATATCCTGACAGTAGTGCATGAGACAGGTAATCTGAAAAAATCATGTGCCTCTGTGTCCTCCGGTGCTCCTAACAGCATCTGCAAGATTTCACAGACCGGAGGAAAACAAGCAGTAAGATCTGATCTGGAGCCTTGCCATCTCTGAGCAGCTGTCAATCAATCGCGGAGTTTGTGAGTGATTGACAGCTGCCTCTGTTGAATGAACAGCCAATAGGAACGCTCTCTCTCGAAATAACCTGTGATT
The DNA here is from genome assembly GCF_043250625.1 of Sebastes fasciatus. NCBI lineage: Eukaryota > Metazoa > Chordata > Actinopteri > Perciformes > Sebastidae > Sebastes > Sebastes fasciatus. The sequence continues at coordinate 5,216,869 of NC_133804.1, read as the reverse complement.
GGCCAAAGTCGCCCGTCATGGGCTAGATATTTTAAAGCATGAAAACAGAGCCATGAGGAGGTGCAGAAGCCTAGGATATAGCGACCGTTTTATAAAAATTACTTTTTTTAATCATATTTGCTCCAATCTCGCCTACTTCAGCTTTAATGTGTGAGCAAATAAAACACAAGTATTTGGGACAGGCTGTATACTTACCATAACAATGTGATAACAAAGTATAACAGTAATAATATCAACAGCAGGGGTTTAACTTTGTTAAATTATTAAATCATCTTTTGCATCGTGGCCACAAGTGTGCGTCTATTTTCCTTTACATCTTTTATTTTATTAGAATTAATTTTAAAGTAGCTTATTTACAAGTTAAATGTATTATTCATTTCAACTCTTTACTGCCTAAACAACTTCCATTAGCTCCCTGCTGGTATGAATATGAGAATCTATAACGTATAAATAAACTCAACATCATACTAATCACCAAAATGAGTCTAGATCATATTCTAATTACCCAAATATGTTAACACTTCCCACCACTAAGGGAAAAAGCAGTGCAGCAAAATGCATCCACAGTGTAGTAAACAGTGTATTTCCGTCTTTATTTTGAATTTCATAATGCACCAGCTGTTTCAAACTCTGGGAATCTGGCATGTTCCTCTGGGAAGAATAACTTATGGCTCTTTATGTGAAGAAAAGAACAAACTCAATTTCTGCCTTGTTTTCAGGGCCGCATCTGTTCTCCCTATTGTTTGTCATACAGACACATACAGTATATACAGATGCTCACAGAGGGAGCAAGAGAGGGATACAGATGTAGGAGGACTATGCATGTGTTAACTAGCACAACAACGCACTAGCACAATAGAACACAATGTAGAAGTATAGTTAAAAACCCTTACCAAACAGACATTTATTCAAGTGTGCTATATTAGTAGACTTATTTTAAAGTTAAAATACCTTCAGTTTACTTTTTATGTACTTACCAGAGATGTACTTAAGTATACTTAGTTTATACTAACAAGTATACAGAAAAGTCTAAGTATACTTGGCTTACTTGTACTTAATGTTTAGATCGAGATATTCTTTTGAGAAAAGTATAATCAAGTATTCTTGCCTTATAGGCCTACAGAAAGGTGTACTTGGCTTGTAGTTGTGCTTAATTTTCGATAGAGTAGCCTATTAAACTTTGTATGAGAGTTTGTAAACGGATATTTTGATGTAAATTGACTTCAATTCATCAAGAGTTTTCTTCATTTTGGATTCTCCGTTCACTGCGGAGGCATGCGAGAAAAACAAATCTTATTTATTTATGTTTCATCATCACAAAACATCCAGTCAAATAGAAAAGGAGCAAGTCTCTTTATGTAATGCACAAAACATTGTACTATAAGTTAAAGTATACAAAGTAAACTTTCAGAAACTGAAAAGTGAGCAACAATTATACTTGCAGTATAACAACTATTAAACTAGTTTACTGAGAGGACTTTAAAGTGTACTTTCATAAACGTGGGCTACAAGTATATAACTAATAAACTAACAGTATACCTAGAAGTTCACTTGTAGTATAGTTCATAGTATAGTTGCAGTACAAAATACAACGCAAATGTAAAGTAGTTGTGTACTCAAAGTTTACTATTCTTACACTTAAAGTATACTTTTATATACGAAAAAGTGGGCCAATTTAGTCCCAATAAGTATTGAAGTAGTACACTTACAAGTATACTACTAGCACATTGATATATACTTACTACATACATTATACTTGGGGGATATATACTTGAACTTTACTTAGGTATACTTCATAAAATAAACTTGAAGTATACTACTTCTTTGTGAGGGAACAAAGGTTTGCTAGTATGCTACAGGTATTCACATGACCTTGATATAACTGTTAACGTTAACACGCTGTCTCTTAAACACTTCTAATTGTTTCCTGTGTGGATGTTAACCTTTTGTTTCACTGCTTAAGCACTGGTTTCACACCTAGGCTTTTACATGGACTCATCAGCCATATAATTAGCTGACTCATTGTTTGTCGCGCTGTGTTCATTAACGGTATGTCTCGGCCTTGGGCTTCAACAGCTGTGTATTGTGACAGATTGCTCTCACACAATCTTGCTTTGATCAGTGCCATCTTATGTTGTGTTCTCACCTGTAGTTGGAGAATATACAGTATATTGATATTTTTTTATTATAGTCTGTAATGGGTTCATGACAGGTAGCCTAACTCATTCACGGACAGTTTGGTGTCATCAATGCTACATAGAAAATCAAAACTCAAGTTTATTCTGACAGTTAGTGTGTTTTCACACTTGGTGCCTTTCAGCCCTCCAAACGAACTCAGAGCGATTAGTCAGCATTTATTGCGTATATGTCAGTTATTTTCAACCACTGGGTCGGGGACAACTGGTGGGCCTCAGAGCGCCATCTAGTGGGCCGCGGAGGTACTGCAAATGGTTAGATTAACATTTTAAAAATCCGACAATCCACTATTCTGTCTTTCAGAGGTTGTAGTTGGCTCAGTACTAAAGCTAGAGGCAAGATACTGGTATCATATGAAACTAAAAAACCTAAAGAATCTATTGGACCATGTCATGCTAGCTTGTTGGGAAGAGCGCCAAACAACGCTCCAATGTTGCGCTAAATGTTGGCGAGGAAAAACTGGCATAGCCATTTTTCAAAGGGGTCCCTTGAAAATGGGTTCCATGGGTGCCCACAAGTCTCCCATTTGACAGAAAATGGAGCGGTTTTTGAAACGAAAAAGTGCAGCAGTAAAAGCTCATAGCGTGTGGTGAGACCCTGAATACTTTAGATTTATAACGGCAGGCTGTGATGGGTGAGGGTATGCTGAATATTTATGTGGGTCATTACAGCTGACAGTAACATAACACTTATTTATAGCCCAGTTTCTCATTTATTTGGGAAGTGGTCCTCGGAAATTTTTTAACAATCAAAAGTGGGCCTTAATTTACAAAAGGTTGAGAACCCCTGGTATATGTGAACACTCCTCGGGACGCGGTCTTAGTATGATTTGATTCAAGTCCGTGCATATTTTTAGAAAGTTTGCTATGGCTGGTGGGCGGTGCTTGGTATTTCCTCAACAGATCTCAACATGGTGGCTGGGTCACAAACTATCTCATTTTACATCTAAGCAGTACACTACAAGATGATTCTGAAAACATTTGAGGCGAGAAATAGACATTAGAGTAACAGAATATTGATTCATATTTGATCAGCGCTGCCTAGTTTGACTGTTTGATTGGAGTTCACAAGTGATTGACAGCTGCTCAAGGCAGGGTTCCAGCTCGGCTCTGATTGGTTGTTTTCCTCCGGTCTGTGAAATCTTGCAGATGCCATTAGGAGCACCGGAGGACACAGAGGCACATGATTTTTTTTTTACCTGTCTCATGCACAGGATATAGCGACCGTTATATAAAATGAACCTTTTTAATCATATTTGCTCCAATTCTACCTACTGTTGCTTTAACAGTTTAAGTGCATCTCTCACCCTTTGTTGCAAGTGCTACCTTCTTATTCCTCATGACCTTTATGTGTACTGGATAACCCCTGATAAATAGCTTTCAAATTAACTGAAGGACAAAGTGAATTAAAGCTATCATCCTGGAAACCTTTTGCAAAAATCACTATCCTACATTTGGGTTTCAGTTAAACTGTCTGCGATGAAACAATGCAACAAAACTTGCTCCTTATTGTCCCGGTGCAAAAAAATAACATTTTGGTCATGGGGATAAACACCGAGGAGACAATAATGAATCAGTTCTGGAGTCTGGTGCATGACATTATTATAAAGTGTTGTTGGGAGTTCCACTGAGAATTAGTTTGCCCTCTTATCAATGCCTTGTTCTAATAGAGAGAGAGAGTCTGTGTGTTGACGGCACTAGAGGAAGAGTGAAAGATATGACACAAACCAAAGAAGTGAGGGGAGAAAAGAGGAGAGAGAGATAGCAAGAGAGACACAAAAAGGCAGAAAACAGTACAGAATAAAAAGGGTAAGGGGTGGGCTCATCATTATTGGAGTCGGTACAGTGTGATTCATTCTGTTATCTGTCATTATCTTGTTATACGAGGAATCCAAACTCATCTGTATTGTCTGCTGCCTGATTAGGAACAATGCTAGAGGCCTGTGTGAATACTCGTGCTGCATGCTGATCAGCAGGCATTTTTACCACACAAAATAACGATTTTTGTTTTTTTCAAATTAGTCAAGGACAATGTCCAAAATATGGAGATCCAATGTAATTTTTTTCCATTATTGAAGAAAAAACAGTTACTGTTTACTCCTCAATAAATAACACTAACACAAACAGCTGAAAAACACTCAAGTATGGGTTTCATTTCCCTGCCAATAAAGTTATACTCCTGCTGATGCACACACACTCTAAGCACTGGCTCTGCTCCAAATGAACTACTCTTACAACAACTGTGTCTAGACAGGGCCGTTTGCGTCGGCCACCGCAGCTCTCCTACACGCTTGGCACACACACGGGAGAGGCTTCAGTTGCTTACAATCTCAACCTCACTGCTAGATACCGCCAGACACCTCCCCCTACACACTGTTCCTTTGAAGGTCGACCTGCTCTACCCGCTGAGCTACAGCCCCTAACTTAGCTATGTTCCACGCACAAATATAACCTTATCTTACCTGATGTGTTTTATCCATCAACTTCTGGTCTTTTTATCAGCAAGAAAAGGGAAAGAACGAGCGAGACCCGTTGCTCGTGTGAGTACATCCCAGTATGAAACATCCAGGTATCGTAGCTTCGGCGAGAGAGAACTGAACTATTGTGTGTCCCACGCGTGTGGCGTCCACGCTGGCAGCGTTTCTGCTGCCGGGCTGCTGCTGCCAGCTATTTCTTTCTACATAGAGTTTGACTTTCATAATGGCCATTTCATTTCATTATAAATGGCATTTATATTCATTTTAAACAGAAAAAGGTTAAGAAGTGTGTGCTCATTTGTAAATAATAGTAATAATGCACAATTAAAATCCCGTTCTTCATTCATTCACGGAGCTCTGCAAGTCACTGCATTTCCTACAACACTGCCCTGCAAATATTTCAGAATAAAAGCCTAGTGTTAACAAATGATGGAATTCTGTCCACAGAAAAACGCATCCCAGTACATCCCAGTATGAAACACACAGGTATCGTAGCTTCAGCGAGAAAGACGTCACTTAATCGACTTTTGGGTGTGTAGTCTTTCTAATTACGTATTTCCACAGTCTGATACTTTAACAGTTTTAAAAACAAACTGCGACTTTCTTGAGCAAAATTATCTTTGAAATTGACAAACATCATATTTGTGATTCATGGGGCAATTCAAACAGGATCAAAAAATGATTTGTATTTTGCCATTAACTACCATACATATTTTTTTCCCTGAGATAAGGTCCCATGGTCGTCCACCGGAAGAGTAAGGACTTTGCCTCTCTATTGGCAACTGAAACTCGGGGACCGGAGAAAGTGGAGCAACATCCTCACCACGCCAGGCAACACACCTCCACCTAACAAAAAAAAGGCAAGCAGTTTTCAAAGTCTTCTTACTGACGCTGTTGTACAATGAATGGCAACATACTACAAATTGATGTAAATAAATAGCCAAGTAATGAAATGAATATAATGCTATGAAAAATAAATAAGTTGGTGTGTGTTCCATGGCAACAACCCTCTTAGCTGTGATATAATCACAACATATCCTGGCCTTAAGTGAGTTATTGCTTAAATATAGTCCGAACCTCTGACCTCACCTTCTGAAACTAAATGTATGCCCTTGGCTGAGAGAATTTAATGCAAAGAAAACCACCAGCGCATCTACTGAATTATGTCTGTGACCATCAGCACATTGCTTAATTCAGGCATTGCTACAATATTCATGGATATAATCATAAAAAAACATGAATTATGGGAAGAGAGGTGAACACTCGAGCAACATGCAAAAACCACACAAACAATATTATCTATGAATACAGCCAATCACATGTATAACCTTTTAATCATGGCAGGAAATCAGGCAGTCATGCTCAGTGATTCACACACGGGTACGTCTTCCACTCCTCAACGTGACTCATGTTAACATTCCAATGTATTTATTTACTTATATTTATAATTCAATGACAAGTCTATGTTATTATTTCTATACTCTCCACGGAAAATGGCTCCAGGCTCATGTTGACCCTGAATATGAATAGGAAGGTATATGGTAAATGAAAGGCTGCAGTACATACATGATGCATATATTATATCTGCGTGGGCAGTTAAATATGTGCGGTGCTCACCTCTTAAAAGGTGTTCAGACACACATCGGTCCATTAATGGCATATGTTAAAACATTGCAGCAAAAAAGCCAACCATACAGAGTATCAAAAATTGGTTTGAAATAATGAAAACGTTATGTGTATATATATATATATATATATATATTTACATACATTAGCATGGAAACAGCTTTGTGATTTGTGTTTCTCTGCAAAATCTCAATTTAGTGACACATTTTCCATTCAATACCATCAGGCTTCCTCCTTTGCTGTATATAAGAAGGTGGATGAATAGACTTTATTTCCTGAGGAAGCTCAGATCCTTCAACGTGTGCAGCAAGATGTTGGAAATCTTCTTCATCAGTCTGCTGTGGCCAGTGCACTGTACTTTGCCGTGGTCTGCTGTGGGGTAGCATTGGAGCTTAATGAACTCATTAAGACGGCCGGCTTCGTAATTGGCTGCAAACCGGACACCTTTGACGTTGTGGTGGAGAGGAGGACACTGAACAAACTGTTATCCATCAAGGATACTCCTGACCACCCTCTCCACCACCTACTGGACACACAGCGGAGCTCCTTCTCTAACAGACTCATTCAGCTTCGCCGTCACGAGGACCGATACAGGAAATCTTTCCTGCCTAAAGCGATAATAACCCTCTACAACACCTCACCTCTGTCTGACAGAGAAATCTCATGTATATAGTTTCTGTCTCAACTACCAAATCAAATAGAGTCTGCCTGGGATCTCTTCATGATCTTCATGATCTCTTCACAAACCCCCAAAAAAGTAGGAGATACTCCAGACTCGAATGTAACACACCAAGCCAGAAGAGCCAGGGGTGTGGAACCTGATTGGCCACCCCCTTATCCTAAACTGTGATTGATGTACGAGAAATTTTATTTTTTCTTCATAATTTTTTGACCGTTTTTATATTGAATGTACATACTTGACTTTGGATTTACATTGTTATTGATCCTATTTGTTATTATCTAAGTTTTACTCATTATTATAATAAAACTACAAACTACTAATGTCAAAACTATACAATTTAGTTATTTTATTGATTTTATTCTTTGCACAATGGTAGAATGTGATGATGCACAGGGTAAATGTCACGGCCAAAGGCTCCATTGTGTACACATAGCCTCCTGTAGTGGATATCAGTAGTACTTTAGAGCCAGATTCCCTTTCAAGAGGTAGAAAAGCCATTTGGCACACTTTAGGTATCCAAGTGGCCAAATGGAGAGTTCGCCCGGTCCCGTCCTTACTAAAACCTTTGTAGAATCGATGTGCTTTGTGTTATTTATATCTGCTTTGGCACAGTTGTAGTCTAGGAGTTGCTGAATGAACTCAGTGGCATCTCTGTGCATGGCATCATTGCTATAATGGTGTTATCCACTGTCTAATCTAGAAAACATTTTAGGCGAGGATAACAATGTAAATCTTTTTCTTGGGTTCATCACAATTTACTTAGACATACTAACAGCCACAATGTTACGGATTCTCTGAGGTATTACCTATCCATAGAGACCAAGGTCATGGTAGTTGTGGAGCTATTCTTGATTTGTTTTGGATATGTCTGTCTAGGCGAACCACACCTTCCAGCACCCTATGGCTTAAGAAGTTAATTAATATAGTGTCCTTAATTCACCTTTTTTCATCTGTTTTAATGCCCCATTACTACTTTTGTCCCAATACATGACACTTAATGCAAGAACTGATGCTCATGCTTTTGTCACTTTCAGATATTTCACAGTCGAGAGCAGCAGGTCCCTCTCAACCCCCGATAAAAGATTTGTCCAAAAACCATCCAAGGTGAGAAGATGAGGTCGTTCATTCCATTGTTGTATAACCTGTATTCATGGCTTGAATACTTACAAAGGCAAGATTCAGCCTACTGTTATGCCTGCAGACACTTCTCCCCGCCTACTGCATCAGTTTTCACCTCAGAATCAGGCTTTTTCACATTGGAAAAAAGCAATGTTCAAAATCGGGGACTTTAAGTTGCATGAGAGTCTCACATTAATGCCATGTTTGATGGAATGAGCACAAGAGGGCAGCACTTACAGATTCTTCTGTATTAGACATGATTAACAAAGAGTACAAAGTTGAAGAGAATTGCAGTTATATTAAAACAGTTGCAGACGTACTGCTTTTGACAGCAACACAGAATACAGCGCAAAGAGGTCACAGTGACTCTGAAGAATCTGACAACAACGGGTCATGTTAACAGGGTCGAAACAAGATGTTCTTGTTTGCTAGGAGAGATGTGACATGAGATGGGGTGTGAGTTTTGCACTATTTTGTAGTATTTTCTAAGTATATCTTACACACAGGCTTATTTATCTTAATTTTAATAATAATTTTATAATGTGACTGTATTGTTGAATGTTGAATCTTTTTGTGTGTTGCTTACTTTTGAAGGTGCAATTTCATAGAATAAAGTATGGGATGTTTAAATTACATTTGTATGGTGCCGCTCTATTGTGTTGTGATTGGTAGGTCTAATTATGGTTATGGATATGGGTACTCGAGACAGAAATGGTAAATTAATGCTACTCTGACGTGTGTGTGCGTGCGTGCGTGCGGTCGTACTCCATGCCACCCCTGCATAAGTCAGTGCCCAACTTGGGCCACCCCGGTCAAAAGAGTCTGGACATGCCACTGAGTAGAGCATGGAACCAACTCAATTTGAGTCACCATATTTACATTCCACTCATTTCATGAGCCATTTTTTAAGAGCACTACACTAAAAGCACCCCACTTTATTTAAGTGGAAACTGTTGCATTAGCTTCAACAGGCATTTGCTGTTGCGCTTAGATAGCACTCACTTTTAAAACTCCCATTGTAGTAAAAACCATTCCATTGTATTGACCTTCATCTTCATTCTGTGGTTATGAAGCACCTCATTTGGATTTAGTGACTGACTGTGGACTGAGCAGCTGTTCCCTTTCCAGGAAGGTTGTAAAGGCAGCGTGCATGTGTGTGGTTAAAAGGATTTTGCGGTGTCATGCAGCCGGACACTAGAACGCATCATACGCCTTCTCTTGCGTGGTTGGACGACTCCTTCCTGAGAGTTAGCTGAAGTTGTTTTCTGTACCTTTCACTTCTTATCCTTGTGCTGTTTGACATCGTTTGTTGAGCTGTTACTTTATGTTTCTTCACTCCAGCTTTAAGTATTTTGTCAAATCCCAAGCATTTAAAGATCAGAAATGTCAAAGTCAAATAGATTCAAATTAGAAAAGGCAATTTCTGGAAGAAATGTATTCATAGTGTGCATTCTTCGCAAACAACAATTATACATAAATTCCCATAAGTTTCTCCCTAATTCAGGTCTTTACGCTAAGCTAAGCTAAGCTAACAGTGACCTGATTCCAGCTGTGTACCTCGCGCACAAACATGAGATTTATATCGATCTTCCCCTCCCTCAGAAATAAAACAAATAAGCAATTTTCCCATAAATGTTAACTATGCCATTAACACTTGGCACATCTAATGCTAAATGTTTCATGATATTGAGAACAAACTCAGCCTCTGTAATACACAAGGGGCAAAAAACCTGTTCTATTCTAAGATCACCTCATTTACAATGATATGTGTAAGTGTAAATGTTTTTCAAGATTGGGTGCATAAGCAAATTAACTTCTTCCTTTATATGCTCAAACGCGTGTGGAATGTCCTCGTCTTTGAAAGACCAAGGACATTTCCGAATACTTAGAATATGCAGCTAAAACATAAATCACTTACTTGAAAAACAAACCTGAAACACTCCAACAAAGTATTCATCCTTTATAAAATCATAAGTAGCATATGCAACCATCTGTGGAGGTGTGTATGTGTGTGTGTGTGTGTGTGTGTGTGTGTTATGGATCACAGTGATGCTCCTTTCAATTTTCAACTCACACATATAGCGTGTGTTTACATCAGCAAATATCCAATGTCAAATGTCCAATTATTTCAGATGCAGACTTGATCAATAGAGTGATGAGGAAGAGCGATAGAAAGGAGAAGAGAGAGAGGGAAACAGTGAGCATGTAATACAGAGTATTCCAATGTTTAGTGATGCATGTCGGATTAACTTTACTCAAAACTGGGAGATGATTAAAAAAAAGTTGTGATTTGCGAAGATGCTGAAATGCAAAAAAATATATCCAATGTATTTGAATATAACACAAATATCCACTATGTCATTTAAGGCTATTTGAGTTGATATATGTATGTTTAAATATAAATATATCATTAGCCGTGTTTCCATACATTTTGAAGTATTGCATTAGAGAAGCCGTATAGAAACGGCAAAATTTGATAAAACTAAAAAAAGTTACACTCGCTTGAGGTGTTTTTCTCGAAAAAGAGTCGATGCGCTGAATGGGTTATAGAAACGCCTTTGCCTAATAACGTGCATTAATTTGTCTTCATCTCCACACAGAATGAAACATGGCCAATACTAGCTGACATGAAATAACAATTAAAACTTGCCCAATTGAACCGAATTCCTGAAGACCTCTCTCCATTTTTCTCTTATAGATGATTAGATGGCAAAGGCCACTTGTTTTCTTACTGGTTCGCAACCTCCAATCCTTCACCTCTGGCAGATTACAGCCGTGCCTAAAACGTAGCCTACAGCGCCAACTTCTGATGGAACTATCCTTTGCGTAGCTTAGTTTATTCGCTCCAAACCAGTTCGTGCCTAATTTGCATTTCATTTTTGCGACATTTCAAGAGTTCGCTTAAAATTTGCTTCTTTTTTTTTTTTCATATAGTCGATTGGTGGCCACCATTTGATGCTTTGATCATACAGCATTGTCTTCAGCTAGCTTATTTGGTGTTGTAGCTGTGCAAAATGTGTTTTTGGATGAATAAAACTTGTATTAGCGCACATTTTAAATGACCATATCAAAACACCTTATGTTATGATATTATATTATATATACATAATAGAAAAAACTTGACCAACCATGAACCACAACATGCCGGCTTTGCGTTTGGCTTGGAACCTTTGTTTCATGCCATTCTCCATCTCTTCTCTTTCTCTCCCATCATTTCCTATCATCTTGGCTGTCTACCTTAAATGCCCCAAAAATATATTTAAAAAATAAAACTGATCCAATTAGCGCGGCTATGACTGAAGAAAGTCCCTGATTTTCTTCCAGCTATGGCAGTCACTGCATTATATTATATAACTGCTCAGATATTTGCTGAAATGCAAAAGCAAGGTGAACACAAGCAGTAGTGGCCAAGCTACATAATGCAGTAGAGAACTTGTTGCTTAGAAAAAATAAGGTGGATAGTTATTATGTAAATTCCAACCCGCATGTCCCTCCCACTCCCTGGAGACGATAGCCATGCTAGAAATAACATTAACGTTAAAGCCAACCTGGACGGGAAGAAAAAAAAAAGTAAACTGGAATTTGTATAATTTCCATGACAACTGGACAAACCCTGAGGAAGATCATTTGATCTGAAAAATACATATTTTTGCATATCTCAACAGCTCTGACATTTAAAAATAATTAGCATACAAGGATATACCACATATTCTAATACTAATGTTAGCACAAGTAAAATGATAGATGATAGAAATTGTACATTTTACAGTCAATGGTGGGAACGTGTTTAAAGGAACAGTGTTTAACATTTCGGGGGATCTATTAGAAGAAATGGAATATAATGTGTATAACTATGTTTTCATCAGTGTTTTCATCATTCTGCCATGTTTCTACAGTAGCCCATGAACGGACAATCCAAACACTGGCTCTAGAGGGGCCTTTAGTGTTTTTATGTTTTCTGAAAGCCACCGTAGTTCTCCGACAGGCTTGTGAAGCTGTAGTAACGTGAGCAGAGTACAAAACCATAGTACCTCCAGCCGCTGTCTGACATTGCTCCTAAAGTAGTGTCATTATGCTAAAAAATTGGCTTCTGAGCGAGGCCATTGGCGTTACCACGGTTTTGCCCTCGGCGCCTCAAGATACCGCAGTCTTAGAAAGGGAGTAGTGGGCGGAGGGGTACTCGGTTGCAATCTGCAACCACACCACTAGATGCCACTAAATCCCACACTCTGAACCATTAAACTGGCCCTGCTGCATACAATCAGGGATGTAGTGCAGAATAAATTTGACCTTTATTGTGACCTTTAGTCAGGTCATTATTGGCCAAACAGCCCCAACTATGATTGAAACTCATATATGTTTCCAATATATAAATGTGTTAAATAAAAAAAAGACTACGAAATACCAAATAATTTTACCTCAAAATCTATGCTGGTGTAAAAACGGTGGTTGAAAATCAAACATAAGGAGGTTAAATGAGTTTGTGTGGGTTCACAGTCCACATACTTATGCTGTAACGGAAGTAGGCTTAATGATAAAAGAAAAACAGCTTTTCGCTCTCTTTGTGAATTACCTTAACTTCTCTTTTGTGCCTTTCTGGTAGATAAAGGGCATATGACAAAGCAAAATGAATACCCTAATTAGACACTCAGAAGACATAATAATATGATGAAAGGATTGCAGTATCAAAGGAAAAGTCAGAGGAAGAAAGTGAGACCCGCTCTCCGAATGCTCTAATCAACAGTGGGCTACAATGCACATATGAGAAAGAGGGCAGAAGGATCCAGGAAGCGAGAGACACAGAGAAAGACCTTGACTTTGGGATGTCTCAGAGCTATACGGCTTACATCTTTATTACTTTTGCAGTAATGCAAAATAGAGCAAAACCTTAAAGGTCCCATATTATAAAAAAGTGAGATTTTCATGTGTTTATATCATAAAGCAGGTTCAAGTGCTCTATAAATACTGTGAAAGTATCGAAACGCTCAATCCACAGGGAAATACACACAGCCCGTATTCAGAAACTCTGCATTTGAAACAAGCTGTCAGGATTTCTGTCCATTTGTGATGTTACAAATATACTATATTTAGACCCTATACACAGTTTTAAACATAAACATTCTAAATGTGTCCCAGTTTATTCCTGGTTGCAGTGTATGTGAATGTCATCAGCTGACAGGAAGTACACATGGAACCAAGCCGTTGCCTAGCAACGCAATTCTGTTGCAATTTTACCGCAATTCCATTGAAATGCGCTAAAACAGAGCGTTTAAGGCAGAGGGTAAATACAGGCATATTCAGGCAGACGGTATGAGGAAAATAAAGTTTAACATTACAGCATGTAAACATGTTCTAGTAGAAACACAAAATACAAGTATGATCCTGAAAATGAGCATGATATGGGTCCTTTGAAGATGAATGTGTTGTTAAAGGTAGTTTCACATACTCTTTGGACTACTGAATCTACAATGCTCAGTACAGTACAACATTTACTGTGATGTAATTCGTGTTGTAACTGACTGTTTTTGTACTCACCTTCCCTCTGCTTGATTGTAAAGAGTTCTTCTACATTTCTGTGTCCTATTCAGATGGCAGTTTTATATGGAGGCAATATGAGCAGAAACAATAAAAACAACAACAGGAAGACAAAAGAAATAGTAAGTCACCCCGTACTGAAACACAACACATCCTGTACTTGCATTGCATTGTGTTCTGCTCGACTTACTTTTTGATTGTTCTTGTCCAAATTAGCGATACTTTTGCATTTTTTGATTCCAAATAGTGGGGCAGCAAAGCTGAAATATTTCTAACAGTTGCACATTTTGTGATAAAAGCAACAAATTTGACAAAGATGTATGTTTATATGTTATGAAAAGACATAATCCATTGTTCAAAATGGCCGCCAAATAGGCGCTAAATATTCCAAAATGTTGCAAAAAAAACTTATTTTATGAGACTTTATGATTTCCAGGTGTGTTCAAAGTGATTAGATCAGATATCAAAATATCACAGACATGTTTTTTTTTTCCTCTTTATTTTTTAATGGTGCTTTTTGAAAGCTTTTAAACTGAGAAAAACGTGGAAACCTAATAAAAGGAGCAGGCCACTTCAGGGTCAAACTTCAGCCCCGTGCCGTCATGATAGAATGACAAACACACCTATTGCCGAACGGCAAGATCTTCAGCTTTCCGTCGATGCATATCTCTTTTCATTAGCAGTAACATTGACAGAGATATCGCCGGATAAAGTATTGGGTCGCCAGAAACCTCTAATCAAAATTAAAGCGATATTGAACTTTGATAGAACTTTGGGTTCTAGCTGTGATATATGCCCAACTAAAGGATTACGGTTATGTTATGATATCTCTGCATTGCATTGTGTTCTGCTGGAGTCCTTACTTTCTGATTGTTCTTGCCCAAAATAGCGATTTGGACTGTTATTTAGCTTCGCGACAAGCTAGTATGACATGGTTGGTACCAATGGATTCCTCAGGTTTTAGTTTCATATGATACCAGCAACTTCCCTCTAGCTTTAAAACTGAGCCCGCTCAAACCTAAAAATTTAGTTAATGCGTTAAAGAAATTAGTGGCGTTAAAAAGAATTTGCGTTGACATGTTATCTAATTTGACAGCCCTAGTTTAAAGAAATACAAACAAGCCAGAGTTTTTTTCTTTGTCTGGAGCCGCACCTTTCTGTTAAACAAGACTAGTGTTTATAAGAGAATAAACATTTTTTATTTTAATGACCCGTGGCCTTCTCTCTTTCGTCATGCTTAGGAAAACATTTTGCACTTTCAGCCCCACTACCGGTAAGGGCCAGAGAATAGCAAGATCGTCCATGTTTTGTTTGTTCAATCCAACTCTAAAGAACAGCGCAACCTCCACGGGGCTGCTATAGAATGGTTTAGACTTTTAGTTTTTTTACTTTGTGGAAAGAAAGTCAAGATTGTTTCATCTTCTCTGACAAAGACAAAGCCTTGGCTCTGCAGCGAGTTCTGAAATAAGCCTGAAAATCAATATGATTCAAGGCCAAACACAACAACAATCAGTATGTGCTACACTGTAGCTGTACAATGTTTAACGGTGGAGCAATAACTCTTTACACAGGTATACTGCCTACGATTCTGAGTTCCCTTGACAGTCTGAGAGACCACAGCTCCACAAGAAAGCTCTATCAAAGGTTAATGCCACGCTTTCGACAAGTAGGTGCAATGCTATTCGTCTCTCTGTAGGATTTGCACACATAATCCAGAATTCATTTTACTGCCAGTAGACTACTGAGGTTAGAGTTTATAAATAAAGACTATATATTAGACCAGGGGTCAGCAACCTTTACTATCAAAAGAGCCATTTTAGGCAAAGAAAAAAAAAAATCCGTCTTGAGCCGTAAAACATTTGAGCCTTGTGATGAAGGTAACACAGTTTATAGTCTAAGTATATAGTATATAAGTCTAATGCAGTGAGGGCCGAGGTGCAAATGTATTACGGAGTATTAGGGCCACATTGAGGGAAAGAAATCTGAGATTTCCAGAATAAAGTCATAATATTACGAGAAAAAAAGTCATAACTTTGCAAGAAAAAAGTTGTAATATGAGGAAAAAAGTTGTAATATTACGAGAATAAAATCATAACTTTACAAAAAAGAAAGTCGTAATACAAGAATAAAGTCATAACTTTACGAGAAAAAAAGTTGTAATATTACGTGAATAAAGTCATATATTTACGAGAAAAAAAGTTGGAATATTACGAGAATAAAGTCATATTTTTACGAGAAAAAAAAGTCTGAATATTACGAGAATAAAGTCATAACTTTACGAGAAAAAAAGAAATAACACGTAAAATTACTACTTTATAATATTGTGACTTTATTCTCATAATATTATGACTTTTGTTCTCGTAAACTTCTGACTTTATTCTCGTAATATTATGACTTTATTCCTGAAATCTCAGATTTATGTTTTTTCCTCAATGTGGCCGTAATACTCCGTCGTACCATCTTACCATAGACCTACAGCAATGATAAATCAAAATGAAAATGTAAACAAAAAATTGTTATTCATTTCCATTTTTAAAAATCCACAGGGAGCCACTGGAGAGGAGCTGAAGAGATGCGTAGCCGCAGGTTGCAGACTCCTGTATTAGACTTTATAAAATATATTAGAGCTTAGCTTGTCACTGGTGTAGGGACCTGCCATTTCGGGTGGCAGACACAGTGAACTGTCTCCCAGAATCCTGGAGGTATGCTCTCCTTGACCACAGGACTCAGCTCAGTCCTCATTGGCTACAGTAACATTTCACCCTGAGGTGTGAAATTCACACAGAACAAAACCAGAGGAATGTCCTTTGTTCCTTCTCTTTCTTCTCATCTGCTCATCTCTCCTGACGTGCCAGAGGTGAGCTGCTGCGCTCTCTCTGCTCTTCATCTCCTCAACCCAGGCTGACCTGGTTGAGGTGAACGGCTCTCAAGTCCAGAACTTGCAAAACAGTTCTGGTTCTGATCAATGGCCTGTTAGGAAACAGCCATTGCAACCAAGGAACCAAACGGCAGACGACGCGAGTGCTCTGCCCTTTCCACCAGCTAACTTCAAGCTATCAAGCAAAGAAGTTAGCACCAAACTAACAGCAAAGACGACCTCTTTGACTTGGAACCACAACTTCAACACATGGAATCACAAACCCTTTTCTTCCATGGATTGGTAACGTACTGGGCCTTAGCATTAGCAATCGCACAGGGCTGAGCAAGACTGTCCAACTTTGATTTCTAGAAAGTACTTGTATTGATTTGGTTTAATGTTATTCATTGAGTTTGACTGTGTTGATTTATCTGTATTTGATTTTTGGGTAACTGGCTTCGCCACATCTGATGTGTTTAGTTTATGCTTCACATAGACAAGGTCTTGCATGCAAACTAACCATCTTTTCTAACCCACTGCATATCTAACACACATAAAGATCACATACAGAAACTGTGAATTAGTTAAACATAAACATACAGCTTCAGATAATCTTAACCCCACATCACCCCCCTCTCTGTCCTTCTTCTCAGAAGAACAAAGAGGTCATGTGGTGACATGCTGATGGCCATCATTGATTCCGCCATCTTTGATTCCGCCATCTTTGTAGTTTTACAGTGCCCGCCATTTTGTTTGTAGGCCATACAGACATTTTGAGACAAGAACCCATCTTGTTTCCCCCCCTCTCTCTCTCTCACGCACACACACACACACACACACACACACACTTTGTTTGGTTTGTTTAGTTTAGTTATTTAGTTAGATTAATATTGTGTTTTGAACCTTTATTAACTTGTAAATAAATGTTTGTGGAATATACATGCTGGTCTCTTTAATGTTGCACAAGAGTGAATACTGCCAACCTCTGCTATGTCAAGAACTCCGATATCCTTCAACCTTTACTATCTATTTTGGTTATAGTTATTAATTTAATTATTAATCAACATTCCAAATTGATAGTTTAGCCTATATAATGAGACTATATTAACGTTTTGGTCATTGGTCCCTGATTCCAGGGTGGTGCCCCGTTTATTATTAATGTTTATTGATAATCTTAATTAATATTAATAATTATATTATTATTTATTAATTAATTTGCTAATAACCAAAACCTACCAAAGTAGAACCCCTACATAATGGTGCCCCGTGTGAGGCATAGTATTCTTGTTGGCAAATGTTCATAATTGTGCAATATTAATTTTCAGCATAATTTTTGGTCAAAAACAAAAATTTCATATTCCACTTCTAAACAAACCAAAAGTGTTTACAGTCTACACCACTAGTCTTCCACAGGAGTAGAAGTCCAGCTGTACTTTTAAACAAGTACATTGTGGTTAGAATTGTTTATTTGAAAGATTTTGAGTATTAACACTTTAAGCCTTTATGGTGTTAATTTTAAACATTTGCTTTTGCTACTAATTCAAGTTGACCTACGCTGTAGAACTTGAAAGATTTTGGTTCAGCATTTGAATACCAAGTATTCAATGCAATCTAGTCTAGTTGTCATATTTTGCTGTTAATCTAAGTGTTCCTTTAATGACGCAGCGTGCCACCGGCCCTGTGTAACCTAGAGAGCTTGTACCCTGCTGTGTAACTGCCAAGCATTCCACAGCCTGAGTTAAGATAAGAGCCACAGTGTGCTACCAGCCCTGTGATATAAGTTTGCAACCTAGCTGTTACTTCCACGTGTCCAGCTTGAGTCACCTTTAAGAAACATCATCACAACTGTTACTGCCGTGCATTTCAGTTAGTGCATGTTGTGTGTAAGCAAACTTCTTTTGTAAACCTTGTTTACTTTACTTGCACCTTTTGTTTGATGCCCACTAGAGTCACTAGTTGGTCCCCTCCTCCACAGGGAGCTACTCCACAGGGAGCTACCCCCCATAGTGTAGGTGTATTGTTGTTAGGCTAGTGTACCTCCCAAACTACACCACAGGGTGTCTGCCAACGCAACACCATAGCCAACAACATTGTTTTGTTTTGTACTAGACATCCAGTTTAGTTTCACCCTCTAATTCCAGGTTTAACAATGGAGAACCCCTGTGTAGAGCTTTTTATTTCTTCCCTAGCACAGAGCCTAAACCCTGGCTGCCCTGAACTCATCAGCAGGTTGAGTTTCAGTGAGTGCAGGAAAGAGATGGAATCGCTCCTCACAGACAGGTTTGATGCGCAGACCGCATCCAAAGACTCATTGTTAAAATGCTTACTTCTGATTTTTCACAGGCAGACCAGTCTTGCCATTCAGAGTAAAGCAGCCCTGGAAAAAGAGGTAGACAGCCTAAGAATGCAAAGTGCTAGTCTCCTCCATGAAGTTCAGACAGCTGATAAGAAAGCCATGCGTTACTTAGAAGACCTGCATTCAGCAGAGTTAGCTCTGTTTCAATACAAAGAGAAATTGTTAGGGCTTAGACTAGAATGTCTTTCCCCACCACAGTCTGTCAGTCACTGTGATTCTGGTTACTCAGAATCGCTCTCCTCACTCGATGAGAGGTTAACTCCCTCTCCACTCAGAAGTGAAAGATTTCCAACCGACTTAAAATCTTTGGGAATGAAGTCAGATCCTCAACCTCTGCTGAGAGAAAGAGTGAACAGCTACCTGACTACTTATTGTTCTGAAACTGACAGTGAAGACACATGTAGTTTATCTTCAAGAAGATATCCTGCCTCATGTTCTTCTCAGCCACAGAGAAATGACACCTTCCTCTATGCTCCTCCCTCCAAAAGTTCAGCCTGCTTCCCACTCTGTCACAAGGGTGATGACAGCTGTCCAGCCTCTGCCTCTCAGCCAGAGAGAACATTAGCATGTGATGCACCAGTGCATTGTAATGCTAATTTAGTCTTGCCTTCAGCAGAAAGGACTCCCCGCCATGAAGTGCTGGAATTCATAGCTAAGGACATTGAATGTTTTGATCCAGGCAACTGTGATCAACACATTGATGACTATTTTAAGGAATTAGATCACAATCTAATTGACTTAACACACGCCACCCAAAGGGAGAAAGTTAAACTTATGTGGAAAACCAGCTCAAAAGCTGTGCACAAGTTTATACAGTCACAACCTCCCAGTGTCAGAAATGACTATTGTGAGCTTCGTCATGCACTGATAGAAGAATTCTCTTCCACAGCTGACGAGACCTCAGCGATGTTTGCAGCCCTTCAGATTAAACATTCACGTAGTGAGAATCCTAGAGATTACTATAAACATTTAAGGCATGCATACTTCCAAGGTAAGAATGCGCCAGGCTTAGAAGAAAACTCCTTCTTCAAGTCCTTGTTTCTGCAGAATCTGCATCCCTGCGTACGCACTCACGTGGTACTAAGGACGCATGAGGGTAACCCCTCACTGTGTGAGATAAGGAAGATGACACAGATAGCTTGGGAAACTCTGGTCATTTCCAAAAGGGGGGGTAAATTAACTGAGCCCACCAGCTCAAACACTGACGTGTCAAGCAGATCTGCCACCTCAAAAGACCACCTTCACAATAGGTCGAAGGGGGGTCAGAAGAGGTTGCATAAGGACACTGAGCGGAACCGCCATGTCCCCCATTTGCATAGAGATAGGCATTCACACAACAGAAGTGTTAGAAAGCCATACGCTGAAATTCTGTCCCAGAATTGGCGTGACCGGTCTGACGATGACCACAGCATCTCTGACCACATTTCAGACTCTGAACAAGGTTCAGAACATGGACATAATCTAGCATACAGTGATAGCTACTCTGAGTGCCTCTCTGCCTCTGGCTACCTGGAGCGTTACAGCCCTGAGCCACGAGGTAAGCACGAGAGATCCAGAGCTACCTTCCCACGGTATTAGCTACACCTAGCTAACAGTGAGACTGACGCTAGATTACGGTGCCTTCATTTTCCTTTCCTCTTTTGCAGTTACTAGGGAAAACTAGAGTTTGTTAGCAACAGCAAACACTCAACTCAGACACCACTGTCCAACTTTACAAGTACACTTGGATCAACTCCTTAGTAGTATCTTGTTTAGAGATCACTAGTACACACACTAGCTTAGGACACCACATTATGACTGTACAGAACCAGTCATACACCTGTCCGCATTGTTTTAGGTGACACTCCGCCTCTCACCTTAACAACTTAACACCTCTAACATTCCTGTTCTTCACTAACCTTATAAATAACAGAGAAACATAGTTAGGTATTTTATACAATGCTATTGTTTTTGTTTATCTGGTTTTATTTGTAACTTAGGGACTGTTCTTGCTTAGCCAGGATAGATAGTCTTAACCAATGCCCAATTGGTTAATGAACTGCCCAGACGTTACAAAATGGAATGAACTGTTGAATGAACTTTTTCAATCATGGATTTAACAACTTGTCAGTTGTCCCCAGGGATTGGACTGTACAACCTCCAGGTTGTTTCCAAGGATCTGTGAACTGTTCAACCTTCTGTTTTGCTCTTCAAGGATGACACACATCTTAAGACCACAACAGGGGGGATGTAGGGACCTGCCATTTCGGGTGGCAGACACAGTGAACTGTCTCCCAGAATCCTGGAGGTATGCTCTCCTTGACCACAGGACTCAGCTCAGTCCTCATTGGCTACAGTAACATTTCACCCTGAGGTGTGAAATTCACACAGAACAAAACCAGAGGAATGTCCTTTGTTCCTTCTCTTTCTTCTCATCTGCTCATCTCTCCTGACGTGCCAGAGGTGAGCTGCTGCGCTCTCTCTGCTCTTCATCTCCTCAACCCAGGCTGACCTGGTTGAGGTGAACGGCTCTCAAGTCCAGAACTTGCAAAACAGTTCTGGTTCTGATCAATGGCCTGTTAGGAAACAGCCATTGCAACCAAGGAACCAAACGGCAGACGACGCGAGTGCTCTGCCCTTTCCACCAGCTAACTTCAAGCTATCAAGCAAAGAAGTTAGCACCAAACTAACAGCAAAGACGACCTCTTTGACTTGGAACCACAACTTCAACACATGGAATCACAAACCCTTTTCTTCCATGGATTGGTAACGTACTGGGCCTTAGCATTAGCAATCGCACAGGGCTGAGCAAGACTGTCCAACTTTGATTTCTAGAAAGTACTTGTATTGATTTGGTTTAATGTTATTCATTGAGTTTGACTGTGTTGATTTATCTGTATTTGATTTTTGGGTAACTGGCTTCGCCACATCTGATGTGTTTAGTTTATGCTTCACATAGACAAGGTCTTGCATGCAAACTAACCATCTTTTCTAACCCACTGCATATCTAACACACATAAAGATCACATACAGAAACTGTGAATTAGTTAAACATAAACATACAGCTTCAGATAATCTTAACCCCACATCACCCCCCTCTCTGTCCTTCTTCTCAGAAGAACAAAGAGGTCATGTGGTGACATGCTGATGGCCATCATTGATTCCGCCATCTTTGATTCCGCCATCTTTGTAGTTTTACAGTGCCCGCCATTTTGTTTGTAGGCCATACAGACATTTTGAGACAAGAACCCATCTTGTTTCCCCCCCTCTCTCTCTCTCACGCACACACACACACACACACACACACACACACTTTGTTTGGTTTGTTTAGTTTAGTTATTTAGTTAGATTAATATTGTGTTTTGAACCTTTATTAACTTGTAAATAAATGTTTGTGGAATATACAT
Source organism: Sebastes fasciatus (assembly GCF_043250625.1). Taxonomy (NCBI): domain Eukaryota; kingdom Metazoa; phylum Chordata; class Actinopteri; order Perciformes; family Sebastidae; genus Sebastes; species Sebastes fasciatus. The sequence continues at coordinate 5,194,636 of NC_133804.1, read as the reverse complement.
GCTGGTCTCTTTAATGTTGCACAAGAGTGAATACTGCCAACCTCTGCTATGTCAAGAACTCCGATATCCTTCAACCTTTACTATCTATTTTGGTTATAGTTATTAATTTAATTATTAATCAACATTCCAAATTGATAGTTTAGCCTATATAATGAGACTATATTAACGTTTTGGTCATTGGTCCCTGATTCCAGGGTGGTGCCCCGTTTATTATTAATGTTTATTGATAATCTTTATTAATATTAATAATTATATTATTATTTATTAATTAATTTGCTAATAACCAAAACCTACCAAAGTAGAACCCCTACACTGGTTAAACATGACTAGTTTAAATCCCCCAAGTGGATGGTAAGATGTGTGTGAGTAGCATTTCCCCTCTCAGCAGCTGCTGTGGAGGTCCTCCCTCAGCACGCAACTGCTCCAGTGGAGCTGCTCATTGGCCAACAGTATACTGTATGACTGTGTTTATCAGAAGCTTCGTTCAAGGGGTGCCTAACATTTTATTACCCTCCTCAATCTAATTCATAAATAAAGGGAAGTTTGGAAACCTTCTGTGTACTTTTTTTTCCAGCCAGGTCTCACCAAATGATGTAGGAATGGCACAGCAATTTGTAAGTCATTTTGCGTGCAATAACAACGATGTTCTTGCTTTATATAGTCTGTACTGACTGCAATGTAAACGCATCCGCGTCAATATGCTACGCTCAGAGCTAGTGACGTAGAATAAAAAGTGAGAGAGACTGCTTATAGTGGGCGGGCTTTCAACCAGGAGAACGGTGTTTTTGCCCTAAGGTGTTGTTGAGTTATTTTGAAGTTACGTTAGTATCATTTGCGAAGTGTTTTCCGTACTTATGTTACCTTATGTACATATTTTACTTAGTTGACATACTTATTTTAAGGCCAACCATGATGTTTTTCCTAAACCTTAATGGTATTGTTGTCTAAAAACTGCGGCCATTACCATAGATTTTGGGCTGTGTATTGGCAGGAATCTGGCGATAAGATACATATCACGATACAGGGGTTAAGATTCAATATATTGCGATACTGTAAGCAAGGTGATATATTGCTATTTTTAATCTATTTTTTGGGAAACTGTCATAGAATAAAGAACACACCACCATATGCATAAAATCTGACTAAAAAAACTTTTTTTTTTTTCTGCAATCAGAACAGTGGGATCTGCAGTTGCATTATCACAGTCCCTGTAAAATCCAACATCATAGCACTACTTTGAGAGGGCACATATCTTTGCCAGTGAATTGAAGTATTGACTGAGTTAATCTTTGCATGTAAAATATGAATTAAATCCCACCTGCGGCTATTTCTGCATGTCACCCCCTCTCTCTCTCTCTCCTCCTTTGTAGACTGTCCACTGTTCTGTCAATAAAGGCTTGAAATGCCCAAAAAAGAATTGCTTTTTCCAATATTTTCTTACACCCTTAATAGTTTTGTTACCTTAAAATAACCACGACCGTTTCACTGTAACTTGTTGTTAAATGACACGTGAAAACCTGTTTCACAACGATAACCCTGTGGCGTGAAATGACACTTGAAAATCCTAAAATGCCTTATCATGACATGTTCTTAAAATGTCGTGCTATTTATGCACCTTCCCATGAGATCAATTTTATATTTTTCTGTTCCTTTATTTTTGTTCTGTATCAGCTGGTATGTGTCCCAGGCTCCCAAACTGGCTCCCAAAATTCAGTTCTGTTTAGTGGAATCCAAATGTTAAGCCTCTGGACTCCTGGATCGGGCCCTTGTGGACTTCAGTCATTTGTACTGGCACATGTTTAAAGTGATCAGTGTCATCGCATCAAGCCTCCAACGGCACTGGGTTGCATCAGGGATAAAATGTGCTATGAAACGGAAATCATTTGCTGTCATGGCCATTCTTTTTTAAAGTAGTGACAGTGGCGATTGTTTAAAGGGTCTGCTGCTTTACATGGAACTCTTTTGAGTATGATAATATGATGTCAGATATGGAACAAAACTGCTGAAATTATGCTATATCAAACCCTTAGCTGAGGATCGCCAAAACCTTACAGTACCTTCTTCGGAGAATGATTTGGGAATGGATATAACAGAGTACCAGTGGGAAGATGCTTTGAAGAATACATACAGCATCGTTATGTATTAGGCATGGGCTAATACAGTTCAAAGTACTACATCATCTTCATTATTCCAAAGTAAAACTTGCCAAAATATATCTACTGTAGACTCTATTTGTGACCATTGTCGGCAGCTCCCTGCTACTCTGGCACACATGTTCTTTCTGGCTCTGTCCTAAAATATCGAACTATTGGAAATCTATTTTCCAAACTCTATCAGATATTTTTGGGCAGGTGAAAGAACCTGATCCTTTGATTGTAATATTGGGTGTCCCAGGAGAGGGTAGTCCTCTTTTAGAGGAGCTACTTATAAGATTGTGACCTTTGTATTGTTGTTAGCACGCAGGCTGGTTCTCCTAAACTGTAGAAAACCCCACAACCTCCCAGTTGAGTTTTATGGTTGAGAGACGTCATACAGCACTTAAAACTACAGTTTAAGCTTCGTGGCTGTGACGACAAATTTGAGAAAATATGGTGTCCCTTCCTTGACTACGCAATTAATCTAAGCTTTAAATCTCCTCATATGTAATTTGCAGACCTACAGTCATCGTCATTATTTTTGGATGCACGGCCTCAATGAATTTCCATGTTGAATTCGTAAGCAGCTTGAACCCGCCCTTTTTCAATTTAATAAATTTTTTTCATTCTTTTTATTTATTACTCATTGTGTGTTTTTTTGTTTGTTTTTAATCCGTTGCCAATTATTTAATCCTTTTTTTCTTTTGCGCTCTCTTTGTTTGTAAAACACAACGTGTTGTTTGCATTGAACTTATCTGTAAAACTGAAAACCAATAAACACATTAAAAAATAATAATATCAAAGTCATTTTTAAAATAGCTGTTTATTACTATTATTATTATTAATAATAATAATAATAATTATTATATTGTAAGTAAGGAAAAAGTTTTGGGGAAATATCAGAATATTCGATTTCCCTCTAAGCTACTCACTAGGCAGGTGGGTGTCCATGTTTGATTGACAGCTGAGGCAATCTTACAGGCAAACAAAAAAGGCTTACCAGCCATGGGCAGAGAGCAATTTTGAATAAAATAAGGAAGATGCTTTTCAGCATCTAAACTGACCGATCTTGACATTTGTGGGTTAGTTTTTTAAGCTGTTCAGGCTGCTGACTAATTAACTAGCTAGACTGCAAACTAACTCTCAGGGCATTTTCCCCCTGATGGATGTTTGGTCCGTGGCACTCTGTCAGGGGGTCCGCAAAATAATTAGCTATAAATTATAAAATGATGTATCATTAAAAAGTGCATATCTAAAGATGAAGACCATTTACAACAATAATAAAAACATGTTGCATCCATTACTCCCACCCACGTTAGCTTTGGGCCAGTAGAAACTCGGATTATGATTGTGACACACAGCAATGATTTCATTATTTTTTAAATTGAAGCACTTACTGAAAGTCAGCTTTAAATATCTGGATATATTTGGACTATGTCAGTCTTGCTACTGTTAATTGTAATTGAAATGTAGGCTATAAATGCTGTCAAGTTTAGTCCAAATGCAATTATAAAATCGCCCTAAAGGTATATAAGTGGTATTGACATTCAACAACATTGCAAATTCCCGAGCTATGGGACTGATAAAGGATTACTTCATCTTATCCTAACATGATTTAAATTGAAATGTGTTTCTGTTTATCACTATGAAAGAGATCTGATTTATTTAGGTTGAAAAGTTTTAGAGTACAAATAGTTCCAATGGCATCTAATGCCCTGGTAGCGTAAGGCATCCACACCGGCAGCGTTTCTGTTGCTGCTGCCAGCCCTTTCTTTCTACATAGAGTGTACCTTTCATAATGGCCATTACATTTCATTATAAATGTCATATATATTTACTTTAGACAGAAAAAGGTTAAGAAGCGTGTGCTCATTTGTAAATAATAGTAATAATCCACAATTAAAACCCCGTACTTTATGCATTCATGGAGCCGTGCAAGTCACTGCATGTTCTACAACACTGTCCTGTAAATATTTAAGAATAAAAGCCTTGTGTTAACAAATGAAGGATTTCTGTCCACAGAACTTGATAACCCCACTTTTATTCTGAAATGAAAGCAGGAAGTGTTGATTTAAAAATAAATATTTCCTTTTTTTCATGTCTGTATTTATATTCTACAGATACAGACATTAAAACTGTAGTAATGTTGCTGGTATGATGTCAATATACAGTCAAACGATCACTTTCACTGTCTGTCGCTGCTGTGAACCATAATTTTAGAATTGCGGGTACGTTTTTAAAGCTGTTCAGGGTGCTGACTAACATTCAGTACATTTTCCCTGCTGATGGATGTTTGTTTGGTATCTTATTCAACAACAAGCTGCAGCACAATACATGTCCATGTTTGTGGATAAGAGGGAGACATTAGCTAGAAAGCTATTGTGGGTTGTTGTTGCTCAAAACCCATTGTTCTTGTGTTGTCCCTTGGTGTTTTCACAAAGAAAGAAATGTGACCTACAGAGAAAATATTTACGCTGTAGCAGCATCATTCGACACCCCCTTTTTAACACCATCCACTCACTGAAACTACACTCAACCCCAGCGGACGAGCCCATCCAGAATGAAATTTGATTCTGTTTCATTATTGGATTCAACGGTTGAAAATCTGTCATGTCTCTTTACGAAGAGATTCTCCTTTACGAATATGTTTTTTTGCTGGCATATGTGATGCACCAGTCTCTCCTCCATTGTTAGTCATTAATGTGTTCTCTCTGTTGCTCTTCAGAGAGGTGCATCTTTCTCAAGGGAACCATCTTTTTATAGGCAATATTTACGGATCCTGTGGAGATAAACAGAAGGCTAACCTTCTGTTAAACTCCAACAGTTGTGTGGAGTGGTTGTTGGATTCAGTGCACTGTGCATGTTAGGGATGTGCATCACCTTATCTGATAGAAACTTTCTTTTTTACTGCTTGCTTCTATGACATCTCTTCATGTTTCACAGATTAGATATGTCTGTTCAGAGGATAAAATCATGGAATATGACATTTACCAGATCTATTTTGGACACAAATCTATGTGGAAATAAATCTGAGAGTAACCACATAACTCAAAGTACTTCTTTAATCTACAGTAAATGTAAACATTTTTGGATTTTGCTTCTTGGATTTTTTTTTTTTAGGTTTAGAGAGAGAGTTTTAAAGCTAGAGTGAAGATACTGGCATCTTGTGAAACTAGGAAACCATACCTAACCTAAATTTTAGTGAGGAAAAACTGGCATGGCCATTTTCAAAGGAGTCCCTTGACCTCTGACCTCAACATATGTTAATAAAAATTGTCTCTATGGGTACCCACGATTCCTCTCCTTACAGACATGCCCACTTTATGATAATTACATGCAGTTTCTGGAAAATATTTGTAATGTTTTTGTATTGTTAATTGATTTCCAATAATAAATATATACATACATTTGCATAAAGCAAGCATATTTATCCACTCACATGTTGATAAGAGTATTAAATACTTGACAAATCTTCCTTAAAGGTACATTTTGAACGGATACAAAAATGTGCTATTAAATTGCGATTAATCGTGATTACCTATGGGCAATCATGCAATTAATAATAAATATTTAAATTGATCGACAGCCCTAAGTTATACGCTTCTTTCTTCTCTAGTACATCCCAACAAACACAGAGGAGACAAAGTGGTTACCGTGCCCGACTCTGGACCCAAGTTTCAGTCATAATTTCAGTCCAGCTTGCAACCATTGCTCAGTCCAGTATCACACCAAAGCGTGAAATAGACCCGCCTGTTCACCAGAGGATAGCGTGTCAGTGTCACGTTTTGCCTCGCAGAGACGTGAATATTACACGCCTGTATTGATGTGCAGTACCAGCAGGGGGCAACACAGCCATTTACAGGTTCAGGCAAGAAAACCACTTAGTTAGATTAATGGAAATCGTCACAGTCACTGACTTAGGTTTAGGCAAGAAAACCACTCAGTTAGGTTAGGGAAAAACGTCATGGGCTTAAAATAAACTAAGTAAAACACGTACGGAAACAACGTCACGTCAGTATAGAAAACATGCGACATACGTCACTACAAAACACGTAACACCGGTCTCCCAGTTGAAAGTCCTGTGTTTGTTGGACCCATCCACCTCCCCACCGCCCACTATAAGTGGTCTTTCTCGCTCTTTATACTGCGTCACTACCTTGGAGTTTAGTATGGAGTACGGAAAACATGACATTTGTCAACCGTCACTTCATAACACTGCACCTTCATGCAGGCGTGTAAATATTCACGCCTCGGGGAGGCAACACGTGACATTGACTCGCTTTGTAGGAGAATGTACCTTGTGAAAATAAAGGTGAAAAAATAGGTAAGATAATAGTAGTAGGTTTTAGCCACAGGTTGTAAACATTAATTAGGCTACTACTAAAACCTGTTCCTGCCTTGTTAGCCAACAAAATGTAATATCTGATCTTTGAGTTTTTTATTACTTTAGTTATTTTCAAACGATGAAAGCTAAACCTAATTAAATTTCATAAAAGATTTGAAAGAAATGGGATTCGACAGAATGCGATTGAACCCCAAAGCTAGTGTCAACCATGCTTTCAATAGCATTCCTTTCATACACTCCATGCAAATGTGCTCGTTAACAATTTTACATCTGCAGTTTATTCATACAGGACATTGTTGTTTTAAAAAAAAAGAAGATGTTATTAGCTGACTGCATCACCGCTGCATACTTTCCTCCACATGTGAGCGTTGCCAGGGCTTCTATGTGTACACGTGTTTGACGCCCTTCATGGTCACCGCATGTTCCGATGTTTCTAAAGCTCATTGTGTGCATGTACAGTAGAAGAGAGCCTCATTAGTACTTCTTCCTATAAAAATACACACTGTGAATAGATGTTTACATGGTAACACCATTATCACCTTTGTATTTCAGTCCATCAATCATTTTCAGGCCACTTCTCCTGGTCAGGGTGGCAACATGTGACACCAGGTACAATAAGAACCCAACGGTCACCATAATGAACGCAGACACGGCGGCTGAAAGGACAGTGTAAATACAGGCCTTTCACAATTCAGCTCTGCGTTCACTCTGATCAATTACAGAGAGTATTTCACTTCTTATACAAGGAAAGCTTTTTACTCTTTTTAACCTTGGTCTTTACAAACACAAAAAAGTCTTAACTGAGTTCAGCAGAGCACACAAGGATTAAGGACGAATAAGTCTAAAGAACATGAACGATAATGTTTGCCGTAATGATAAAAATGATGTTGACTCATATGACTCGTATCATGTAATTACTGCTTCATTATCTTTCTTTTCTAGACGAGGTTTGCAGTGCATTTTCATTTCAATAGTGGGTAATTTTTAATCGTGGGCTGTTTTACAAAATAACAAGAGAAAACAGAGGATAACAAGACAACAGTTGGATGTCTGTTGTTTGGGTTCTGTCTGGTTGAATCGGTTTATTTTAATGAGGACCACACAGGGGATATTCTTATGTTAAAGGCACAGTGTGAAGCATTTTTTTGGGGGGGATCTATTGGCATGAATGGAATATAATATAAATAAGGATGTTTTCTTCTGTGAATAAATCATCTGACAATAAGAATAGTGTTTTTGTTACCGTTACCGTTTATGTCTACATAACAACACCTTTGTCATGCTTCTTTCAGTGCTTCAGTTCATCCTGCATGGCATTTGCTGCATTCTATACTTCCCGGTTCACAGTTACGTGGATTATATAAGAATTGATTTCTTGCTGACCATCACGAAAAATAATAGTGTCTATGTACACAAATCAATACATTTAATTTCGTGACTATTTCCCGAACTGCTGTGCGACTGGGGCTGGAAGGGAATGACGTCATCCACCCACGCAGCCAGTGTGGGCTGCTTCTGTTGTATTTCCCCGAGGCTCTCCTGAAGGGCCTGAGCATAATGCTAACACACAGCTTTCTATTCACTGCAAGTGCAATCCCATAACCCTGCCCTGTCAAACACACACACTGATGGGTCTGCCACTGTCTTTGTCATTTCAGACACACACACACACACTCACCCACACACTGCACACACACATATATAGAGGTTAGTCATATGCCATCGGCTGAGGTTTAGAGGACATGCCACTGTGTCTGAGTCACACAAAAACTCATCAGTCACCCAACCACACGCATGTGGCCTCAGCCTCCACCTGCATGCTGCTAACTGCCTCTGAGTGGGTGTGTTTCTGTGTGTTTCTGTGTGTGTGTGTGTGTGAAAATGTCAACCTAATGGTCAGCCTTTGTATGCATCACCGTGTGTGTGCGGGTGATTGGGCGTACTCGTGTCCAAGTGCATATTTGCGTGTGTGAACACTCACGGCTTACTACTCTGTGTCAAATCCCCCTGCTCTCCGACAGTGAAACCAATTGTCCAGATTGTCATGGTGCTAATGAATCATTTAGCTAACACAAACACACAATTATACACACACATTATGCGCTCGCCAAGATATCTACAGGTAGAGATGACACTTCTATCGCCACCCACTTGACACCTCTTACCTTTCAATTATTGAACTGATGCGAACATCTGCTACTGTCACCGTGTATATAATTCATTTGGATGGCTGTATGTTGAGTGAAGTGGAAACGTATATCTCCAAAAAGCAACCACTTAAAGTCGCAATATCCATTTTGGCATGAAAATCACTAAATATTTTTTTAAATAATCATCATCAATCTATTGGCTATTCAGTGTTTAAAATGTTTTAGTTATAGGGCTGAACCAAATGTCTTTTTTTTTAATTTACATTCTAAGCTTTGAATGTCATATTTTATGATGTCAAAAGAATAGGATTTTCTGTTATTGTGGTTATATGAATGTAATTTATGGTGTTTTTAGATTGCTGCTAGACTGCCCCGATAATACAGACCGTGCCTCCCAGTTTTATGACCAAAGTGAAATTAGTTTTTTTTTGAAAGGCTAAACGCCAACAAATATGGATTGACGTAGAATATTCCGTCATTCCACATAAGTTGGAAACAATCCTATGCCATAGTGATGCGGGGGTCAAGGTTTTTTAATACATGCACCCACCCGAACTGAACCGGACGTCATTAAAAGAAGACTTGTGTCCCCAAGGTCTAGGCTGGGTGGGATGGGAGGGACCCAGATGGAGGGATTTGGGGTTGGGGGGTGCAGAAGTTTTTATTTAAATTACTTTTTGTTGTTGTTTGTATTTTCTTCTTCCTTTTTGTTTTCTTCTTTTTTTGTAGCTGCTTGCCAATTTTGTATTGATTAATACATGGACATTTGTGATTATATTCTTTTAATCTATTGGTGATCTATCAACTTGTAACCCCACCCTATATAATTATGCTTAAACACCAATAAAAAATGTATCACAAAAAATAAAGAAGACTTTAAAATAGAAATTTGCAGTGGAAAAAAACACATCTGCAACCTGCGACTCCTCCCACTATGCAACTCTGACATGCTTCACTCAGAGGGGTAACGCGCGCACTACACATGGAATGTCAGCAGCGCGTGACGGCTGCCTCGCTGAACTCCTGCGTGTCCCACGCATGTGGTGTCCACACCAACAGTGTTTCTGCTACTGCTGCCAGCTCTTTCTTTCTACATAGAGTTTGCCTTTCATAATGGTCATTTCATTTCATTATAAATGTCATTTATAGTTATTTTAGACAGAAAAAAGGTTAAGAACCATGTGGTAATTTGCAAATTATAGTAATATTCAATAATTAAAACACCGTACTTTATTCATTCATGGAGCCCAGCAAGTCGCTGCATTTCCTACAACACTGTCCTGCAAATATTTCAAAATAAAAGCCTTGTGTTAACAAATGAACAAATGCATTCTGCCCACAGAAAAAATCTAAGCAGGAAGTGAATCTTTACTTTTTTTCATTTTTCTGTGACATATTCTACAAATGCAGACATCGAAACTGTAGTAATGTTGCTGGTATGATGTCAATATACAGTCAAACGATCATTTTCACTGTTTGTTTTGTCTGTGAACCGCGCGCGGCTCGAGGTCAAAATAGGCGAGACTTCAAATCTCTAGAAGAGATACGCAGCAGAGCCGGGCTGCTCAGGCGGCGCTGTGTGGCTGCTCTAACCTGTTAACATGGATGAGAAAACACAAATCAACAGGTTCTGCAGCCGCCACGCTGCTGCTGACGTTCCCTGTGTGGCACGGGGCTTAAGAATGCAGCGAGAGGACCCAAGTGCAGTGAGAGGCAGGAGACTGAATCATTTAAAAAAGTTATATTCTCTTGGCAAAAGAAAAAACGCAACAGCCAACAAGGCTTTCTAATTAAGTAACTCGCAACCATATATCTCCCCTACAGAAAACAACAAACAGAACCAAGATATACGCTTTCCTGATACTCACATGTGAAAGGAGATTCATGTTTCAGCTAACAAAAAACACTAACAGTGGGTGTATGTATATATGGAAGTTATTGGCTTGAAGTTCCCTCTGGCAGAAGCTTTCTCCCTTCTTCTCTCTGCAGGGGAGAGAGAGAGAGAGAGCTGTGGATAGCTCCCTTGCTGCTCCCAGCAGCAGGATCAGCATCTTGGAGAGCACCAGGGTGTTGCATTGTCCCAAAATTATGACTTTGATACGATACCCTGCCTAAATTTCTCGATACTGATACTGAAACGATACCACGACCAAAACCTAAAACATCATGAAAAGTAGTGGAATAATATATGCCAGAACATGGCACTTAAAATTATTTTTTTGTTGTTGTTTCTGTGTTGTGTCAAACTGATGTTTGTGAAGAGAATCTCACTATCACAGTCGGACTGCATTTCCTTTTTCTGTCCTTTTAACAATACAGACACACGGTCAAATAATAATTGAACACATGCTCTTTGGTGGATTATTTGTTTGCTGAATTATAGGAGATGCTTGGACAGATTCAGAAAAGTTGGTGAGTCTAATATTATCGGTACATTTAGCTGTACCACATATAAATATACATATCTGATATAGTTCTCAAGTTCCAGCTTGAATGTTTACCCTCCAGCATTTCCGGTCCATTTAAGTCCTTGTCTCATCACTGTTACACACCCCATTACACTGTTTGATTGCATTTTGTATTTGTTCTGCCTTCTTTCACAAGGTCAAACTCAAGGAGCAACGGGGGCTTCAAAACAGGAAGTTGCTGCTAACAAATCAACGGTCTACAGAATGACTTAGACAAAGGACAATATTTGGATGATCTTTCAAAAAAACTAATAGAAATGGTAAGTTATTACTGTAGTGTTACAATTACTGAATAGAAAATGACAACGCTGTAACTGAATTTTTACCCATAAGTTTGTATTTCTGATCATCTTTCACATGATGCAGGCTGAATATATCACAAACTATAAACCGGTGAACCAAATTGAGAGCAAGCGGAGTGTAAAATATATTTAGCATAGAAGATGGCATTCTTTGTTTACCAGAATGGGTTATATTATCACAAGAAAACACAGAAGCACTTCCAATAACCCAACTGGCCAAAAATAGCAGTCAGTGTGTGTATGTTGTTGTCGAGGTGGGGAAGTTACTCCGCTGGAAAATCTCTCGTTTTGTGAGGTCGGTGTCGGTGAGTATTGCAGCACAAGCTGTTGCAGCGCAGGTGGAGCGTGTTGTTCTGAAGGACACTTTTAAGTATTTTTACATTGGCTTAAAAACATATTCAGAAAAAGAACCCAACGGGCTCTTGGGGACAAGACTGATTTAAAGTGAACAGGACTGCTTTTCCCCTTTAAAGCCACTCTTCCTATTAATGCGCTGTCATTCGACTTTGCCTCAAGGTCACAGTACATGTTCTACATGTGAAAGCTTTATGATGATGGGCATGTATGAGCAATGATTAAACACGACGGTCGCGTCTGAACAAATACTGTACGCTGTGAAAGTAACAGATGGTTAATGGGAGCTCAGTAATTGCATGCTAATAGGTGTCAGGTCTGCCTTGCAGGTACAGTGGCCGAGGGGGCGGCTGGTTATGATTAATTACCACATATAGATGTCATGGTACGACATGTACAGGCAGAGGTGAAAGTGATAATACGCACGTATATATATATGTGGTGGATTCTGTCATAATACCCTGCAGTGGTATAGATATTTTCATGGAGAATAAAATCAATCCTCTCATCTTTTTTTTCATCCAACCTTTTTTTGACCACATCTCTAGTTTAATTAACGACAGACCATCAGTATGATGGTCTGTTGTTAATTAAACTAGAGCGGAGTTAAGCGTAATTTTATGAAAATTATGGCTTAAAATCGTCTGAATTGTTTTTATAACATCCATTTATCCATTAACTTTTGCTTATCCGAGGCCGGGTCGTGGGGGCAGCAGGCTTAGCAGGGAATTCTCTCACGTTTTCCAGCTCTTCCTGGGTGACCCCAAGGCGTTCCCAGGCCAGACGACATATCTAATCTCTCCAGCGTGTTCTGGGTCTACCCTGGGGCCTCTTACCAGTTGGCTTTGCCCGGAAAACCTCCAAAGGGAGGCGTCCAGGAGGCATCCTGATCAGATGCCCGAACCTCCTCAGCTGGCCCCTTTCGAAGTGACGGAGCAGCGGCTCTACTCCGAGCGTCTGAGCTCCTCACCCTCTCTCTAAGGCTGAGCCCAGCCACCCTACGGAGGAAGCTCATTTCGGCCGCTTGTATCCGCGAACTCCATCTTTCGGTCACTACCCCCAAAGCTCATGACCACAGGTGAGGGTTGGACAAGCAGAGCAAACACCTGGTACAGCGCCCGCTGTACCGGGTGTTTGCTCTGCTTGTATTAAGGTGAGCGGGTCTGCCTGCATGTGCTCGTGATTTAAATACAAGCTTATACCTCAAACTTTGTGTGCATGTCGATGCCATCCACTATTCTCCTGCGTTCTCTCCTTACCTGCCGTTTGCCACCAGGGACTCACGGTTGATAATGGATGTTTGTATCCCAGGAAAAGGTTTTGCCCGGAGTCCGAGGAGAGAATGACCTGTCATCGCCATTCAGCAGAGGCTACCCCAACATTCACTGCTAACAGCCTGTGTGTGTGTGTGTGTGTGTGTGTGTGTGTGTGTGTGTGTGTGTGTGTGTGTGTGTGTGTTTGTGTGTGTGTGTGTGTTTTGTATTCGCCCCATTTGCTCAAATTAAATTCTGCTGTGGGGTCCGGCCACTGGAGAAAAAATGTCTCCATGAGAAAGGAAGACACTGCTGTCAACTTGGTCACTTTGTTGCTAGATTTAGTGACTTTTAAAATTCCCTGATGACTTCAGTTCTCAAAAACTAACGGGTTAATTTTTCTAAATATTAGGAAAGATATTGACTCCCAAAGTACTTAGCAACAACTCTCTCTCTAAATATGTATACAGTATATATCTGATGCTATGTGGTGGTACTTCCTAGTCTAATGCAAAGAGGTCTGATGATCACAGCATGTCCCAGCAGTTGGGCAAATGAAAAATATAAGTTAAGTTAATGACAAATATATCGACATATTGGCTGAGCACAAAGCCCAGTCGCACTGCAGTTTGTGAAATAGTCACTAAATTGATGTATTGATTCATGTACATAGACACAAATTACACATCTTTTGTGAACCGGGCTGTATAGAGAGCGGCGAACATAGGCAGCATAGGGAGGAGGTTAGGGCGGATAGGTGGGTCAGAAACACTAAGGACTTTGTGTCCCTCGTGAAACCACAAGTCAAAGTTGATTTATTCGTCATGTAACTTCCGTACAGAAGTAACAGCACTTCCGGTGTTAATTAAACCCAAACCGCCTTCTATTCCTTAACATAACTGAGTATTTTTATTTTGAAAAGACTGGAGCGGAAATTGACACGTGCGTCACCTGTTGCTAAACATTCGTAGGAAAAAAGCATGAAAAGACGTTGAAGTGTTGTGCTGAGCGTCACGAAAAAATGGAAAATTCATGTCTATGTACACAAAACAAATAGATTACATTTCGTGACTATTTCACAATCTGCGGCCGTGCTTGGCTGTGTGGTCGGGACCTCGATACCGCGGCAGGTCTCTGGCTCCAAATGACGTCAAAATCTCAAGATGGCAGCTTCCATTTCCGTGATATTTTGGCTTCACTTTTGTACAGTGGGAGAAAGTGGACAGGCATTGTCCATCTATGTATTAGGTGTGGGTAGATCGATCCAGAAATATCGATACTACCATACCTACATCTTCTTTTGAAGATCGATTCTAGCGTCAATAGGATGGATACAAAAAAGGGATCAGTTTCTGTCTTCTACACCTGTAGAACCTTTGTATTTCATCAAAGAGTAGAACAGTCTGTGCAAACAACGTTTCGTTGTGACTTACTGTTGTCGTGTTGTGTGTGCGCATTCACAGGCGACGTGCACACGCCGCTCCCTAACTAGTTCCTCTGAGTCAACCGACACGTCGTCATGATGGCTGCAGCTGAACGAAAGAGGAGCATCATTTGGAGCTATTTTACAGCAGTAAATGAAAACATCGCTAACTGCGACGAGTGTAAGAAGTAATTTGTTTAAAGACATAAAAAACATCCATGAGAAAGAAAACTCGGAGCTGCAAGAGAAACGGAAGGGAGGAGGAAGCGGCGAGACATACTTCAGCATGCAGACCCACAACAGAGACACAGTTGACTGGCCGAGTCTTTTCAGAGAGGCAGGGATATCCAGGTAGTGAAATTAATATTAAGTTAATGTAACATTTTCAAACTTTAATTGGTCATCATTAGCTGTTACTTTAGCAGACTGATTAAATATAGCAGACTGTATTCAGGCAGTCAAATAATATAGTCAGCCCATTGAAACCTGTTATCTAAATTAAATGTTTTAATGGAACCTCAAACCTGAAATATGAAAATGGCTGAACATAACATTTTTGTGTGACTGTGACAGGTACAGGACTCCTAAATTTAGGCTACATGTAGTCTAGGTTATAGACCTAATTATTTTGGTATTACACCTAGAATTCCCCAAAAAAGAGCTCTGGAGACCACAAGAAGCCTTCAACTTGTCTATGTGGTTGAAGATATATATATAAACTGGAATAACAAAGTTCGGAAACTTGTGTTTGGTGGATTATTTCTCTGTTGTTACAATGCTAATGGTCATTGTATTTTACATCGTTGGAAAGCCTGTTTATTTACCTTCGCAATGATGTCCAACTTGTAAGGATCATGCATTTGTGGGATGAGCAGCACAGCTAATTATGTGGGGAGCGCCCAAGAAAAATTTCCCAAAATGCTCTAAACAGTGTATTCTCATAAGGCTACCAGGAAGCCTGCAATGACTACCCTTCACCGTCAGGCCCGTTTGCGCTGGTGTCGACAACACAGACAATGGAACCTGAACATGTGGGGGAATGTCATGTTCACTGATGAGTCCAGGTTCTGTCTGTGAAAGTTGGACGGCAGGGTCAAAGTATGGAGACGACGCGGAGAATGCTATGCTGATTGTTACACCGATGGAGTAACAGCTTTTGGTGGGGGCAGTGTCATGGTGTGGGGCGGCATCTTCCTCACTGGCTTGTCATCATTGAAGGCCATCTCAATGCAGGGAGATATTGGGATGAGATTCTGCAGCCAGTGGCGATCCCATATCTCCACAATCTGGCACCTAATTTCATCCTCCAAGATGACAACACTCGCCCCCACAGAGCCAGGGTTAACACAGACTACCTCCACAATGTGGGAGTAGAGAGAATGGAACGGCCTGCCAAGAGTCCACACCTCAACCCAATTCAACATGTGGGATCAGGTTGGGCGTGCTGTACATGTTAGAGTGACCAACACAACCTCGTTGGCTGACCTGCAACGAATCCTGGTTGAGGAATGGAACGCCATCCCACAGCAACGTGTGACCAGGTTGGTGACCAGCATGAGGAGGAGGTGCCAGGCTGTTGTGGCTGCGTATGGATCTTCCACCGCTACTGAGGCTCCTGATGGTGTATTAAATGAATAAAGTGTAAAATAGCCAATATGTCCTGTTTGTTCCTTGTTACTGATAGAGAGTTCAATCATCCAATCCACCAAACAACTCAAAACAAGAGTCAACACCAACAGGAGAATACACTGTTTACCATTGACGGAGCATTTTGGCAAATTTTTCTTGGGCGCTACCCACATAATCAGCTGTGCTGCTCATCCCACAAATGCATGATCCTTACAAGTTGGACATCATTGCGAAGGTAAATAAACAGGCTTTCCAACGATGTAAAATACAATGACCATTAGCATTGTAACAACAGAAAAATAATCCACCAAACACAAGTTTCCAAACTTTTTTTTTCCAGTATATATATATATATATATGTATATATATATATATATATACATATATATATATATATACATATATATATATTATAAGTTTTGTCAAGGCTAGCCAACAATCTGCTTTTAATAATGTGAAGTATTGGTATCAGCATCGACATTGGCAAATCTGGCGCAGTATTGGATCAAAACCAAGTTTTGGGGGTATCGCCCACCCTTAATCTTTATATACAGTCTGTGGTTTTATCACCAAAGCGCTCTGAATAGAGCAAACCTGAGGAGCAGTTTTAGGCTGCTGGACCGAATGCTACCTGTACCCACTAGGGTTGGAGGCACCAGGTGGATCACTCACATTGGGGACTTTGACCCTACTTTGGCGTCCAGCTGTGGCACCAGGACAGCATCCAACCCAGGCGGCCTGATTTCATGGAGGGGAGGAGGGGTTCAGGAGGAAACAATAACATTGTCGGATTTAGATTCAGACGAGGAGGGATTTTAAAGCCTGAGAGAGAGAGAGAGAGAGAGAGAGAGAGAGAGATTGAGATTATGTTCATGGGGTAGATTGTTAAAGTTTGATGTTAGAAGACCGTTAAAGTTCTGATTTGGATTTACAGTCCACCACTGTTTGGGTATTTTGTTTTTGTGCAATTGAAGACTGAGTATGATGTGATGAAGGGAGAATAAAAAAAATAATATTAAATTAATGCTTTTTATGGGAAAAAAAATGTGTATTTGTTGTTATTTTAATTGAAGTGAAAACTGGGACAATTTGTTGACAGTACAGGACAAACAGGGACAGTCCTGGACAAACAGGGACAGTCCTGAACAAAGAGGGACGTCTGGTCACCGTATGCAAAACCGTATGTTTGTTTACACTAACGTCACGGTTGATCACGAGAGATTTTGCGAGATCTCCGTTTTTTTGGGAGTCGGGACTCTTGTTGTCCATGAATGGTTTCTGTTTGTTTGCGGTGTGCTTTTTTGGCCAAATTGTTGCTCACCACACACTATAGGAACAAAACTGTTCAATTTAAAACAACACGTGGGGTATCACACATTTTGAAAATCTGTTAAGATTGGAAAACTCTTTTAGTGTGGACCAGCCTTAAGCTAACGGAAACAAGGATTCTTAGTTTCAGCTGATTGTACACTAATGAAAACATTTGTGCTGGAAAAATACAAACATGCTGCACATTCCTAAGGTCATGACAGGTGACACTCATTGCCCTTTAAGCCTATTTCTGTTTTGGTGTTGCAATCCTAGTCAACGAACTTGTAGCGCCTATTTGAGGACAAGTAACCCTAAAAAGGACAATGTAAGATATACGACTGTGAGCATGCACGCAAGGGTATAAATGTCACGACACAGAGAGACTCAGGGCTCTCAGCCCTGAACATTTATGTTGATGGTTGTTTGCCCACTTACAAGTGTTTATTAAACCTTTAAAAGACTCTCTTGATTTTCGAGTCCTTCTTTACAGAAATTGGCTCCACAACATTGTTGTAAATATTATATTCCATTTCTTCCACTACATCCCCCTAAATCCTACACACTGGTCATTTAATATCTGCACATGTGAAATAAATATAACTTGCTTGTGAGCGTGTTTTACCATGCTGGCAACAAACAAGCTAGCTCATACGAAGTTTCGTCCCGGCAAAATTATATATATGTGTAATGAATAGCCACGCTCAAAGGCATTCATGGTGGCTCTCTATCATACTCAAGAAAATATGGAAGTTATTGTGTAAAGAGTGAAAGAAGAGAGCTTGAGAAAGAAGTTCGAACCTCTGCACAAATAGCCAATCACTGCATGAATCATTGTTGTCAAATTGCTGGTTTTGGAAACTTTAAAAAATATATATGTGCAGCCTCCTATTTCAAATGGGAGGCTGTGGGTGGGATATGCATGGGGAGAGAGGTTTGCCGTTGTTAGATAATCCAACAACCTTTCAGTTTGAAACATACCGACGCTTTAAACGGTAAGATCTGTGCCCAGAAACCTGCCCTCCTCCGCCTGCCATTTGAGAGGCAATATTTCGGACTGATTGCTCTGCACAGTCCTCTCACTTAATGATTTCTACATAATGTAAGTAAGACGTTTAAACCTTTGGAAATTTAAGTTGTCTCCCCCACATTCAATCAGAACTAAAGTTGCAAAGTAGTCTACAGCTTGAAGCATATTCTGACCTGGACTGTAACCCTTCATATCCATCATATTATGCTTTCTGACTAAAAGCTCTGGAGGACTTGTTTATTACCAGGGTGGGTGGCTCGTCACTGTACTCCTACAGGCACAAACAACCTCTAAAGCATTTGTACCCCCTTTGCAAGCTTTATGTGTTCTTTATAGCGAATGAGATGCTAAGTCATCCAGTTCTTGCACAGATTTAATGCTACATTGGCGGTTATTGAGTTCTTCATTTTTTCATTAAGACATTGAGAGCAAAAGGTTATCAGTCAAACCTGAAAGACCCTATTTTTGCCTGCTATTAACATGTATCTGGATACATTATCGGAATAATGATCGCAGGCTTTTACATTTGAAATCAGGTAGACAAGCATGACATGATTCAGGTCCCTTGAAACAATGCTGCTGTTTGGGCTGTACTAAGAGGATCGCCCCCAGCCAGGTCTCATAAATGGCATATGAATGACAATTTTCTAAGTCATTTCGGCATGTCATTTGTATGCCGGGTAGTCTGTACTGACTGCAGTGTGAACACATCCGTGTGAACATGCTACGCTCAGAGCTAGTGACGTAGAATAAAAAGTGAGAAAGACGCTTATAGTATGTGGGCAGTGAAGGAGGTGGATGGTTCAAACACAGGACTTTCAACCAGGAGGCCCCGTTCCAAAGTGTTGAGATACTTTGAAGTTACGTTAGGGATGTTGTGACATGTTTTCCGTACTTATGTTACATTGTTACAGGAGGTTATGTTTTCACCGGCGTTGGTTTGTTGGTTTGTTGGTTTGTTTGTTTGTTTGTTAGCAGCATTACTCCAAAAGTCTGCGATGGATTTGAATGACATTTTTTGGAGGGATGGGGTGTAGCACAATGAACAATCCATTACAACTTTAGAATCTGCGTTTTTTTACATTAAACTCTGTGAAATTACAGTTGAGTTCGACCAAAGCACACTTGGTGATTGTTGGAAAGAGTAACGACGACGGTTTAGGTGAGTTTTATTTTGTCTCTGTCCAGTTTGAATGAAGTGTTTTACGAAGCTCCACTACATACAGCTGATCTCATTATAAACAAAAATACACATGGATGATGGCGCAAGCTTAACGGAGAGGGGGGCGGAGGTCTGCGCTCTCCGAGTGCAATTCTAGTTTACATAGTATTTTACTTAGTACAACACACATACACATATGATGTTTGTCAATTTTAAAGATAATTTTGCAATTTAAACGATAATTTAATGTTGGACTGTCAATGGAGGTAGGGTCTGAGGAGCCAACTTGATTCCATGTGAAGGCGTGTAAATAACACGCCCCTTTTAAGGACATCATGTGTGTCAAGCATTTTAAGCTCTTGGTGTCATTTAATGCCCCGTTGTCATTCCCAACTCGTCACATATGGACGAACGGTCGCAGTTTTAAAAGATGTGGTCAATGTTGTGAATTCATACAAAACTACTTGGTTAGGTTTAGGAAAAGATCATTAAAGGTTTGGGTTAAAATTTTAAGTAAATTAAGTTATGTCAATCAGTTGTCAACGTAAATAAATATAAACGGTTGATTTCAAACGGTGCAAGAACAGCTGTCTGCTGGGTGAAAGTCATGTGTTTGTTTGACCCATCCATCCACCCTGTCCACCTCCTTATACGGACTTTCTTACTCTTTATACTACATCCACTAACTTCCAGGGCACTTGCTCTTTGCATTTAATATTGCCACAGTGTGAAATGACACGCAAAAAATGTGTAGCGAGAACATGCAAAATGATTTCAGAAATCAGTGTGTTATTCATACGCCTTTTGGAGAAGCCCATTTTTGGTTTGATCAACAACTCAACTGAGATATTCCAAGTTCATCAGCACTTCTAGTGTTCAAATAGTGGAGAGTTGTACAAACCATCATCTCCAGGGTTATTGGATTGTTCACATTTGTTGCTGAGCTGACTGGATCCTTATCTTCTCTCCCATAAATTCCAAAACTCTGACACCACAAGGGACATTACCTGATGCGGCTGACTGATTGAGTCTTCTGGACTGCCCTGATTGTCTCACAGACTTTGTGAATTAATCTGAATTACTGTCAATCCATCTCAGACCAAACACTTTGAAGTCTTAAAGTTAGGACAGGCTCACTCACTATTTAAACTTTCTCCTGACTTGGCCAGTTAGGAGCTGTGTTTCAAGTGTCAGTAGGCAGTATATTTTTGACATCATTGGGCGAATATTCCATAATAACCTTTCAGCATATTGTAATTCAAGTGTTCTGAGAGAAAACTAGACTTCTGCACCTCCTCATGGTTCTGTTTTCAGGCTTTAGAAAATCTAGCCTGTGACGGGAGACTTTGGCCAATCACAGGTGTTACGTCCCTTTTGAATACATACAACTAAAGAGACGACAATCAAAAGAAGATGGGGTCATTTCAGAGAGAGCCTTCCTATTGAACGTTCCTATTGGCTGTGCTCCGGCTGATGGGCGGTGCTTGGTATTTCCTCAACTATTCTCAACATGGCTACCGGGTCACAAACGTTTTCATTTTACAGCTAAACAGTACACTACAAGATGTTTCTGAAAACACTTGAGGAGAGAAATAGGCATTAACGTAACATAATATTGATTCATATTTGATCAGCGCTGCCTAGTTTGACCGTTTGGTCAGAGTTTGTGAGTGATTGACAGTCGGCTCTCATAGACGGCAGCTGGACGACAGACTCCAGATCAGCTCTGATTGGTTGTTTTGTGTCAGGATATAGTGACCGATTTATTCATATTTGCTCCATTTCTACCCACTGCAGCTTTAAAGTTAGGACAGACTCACCCACTATTTTGACTTTCTCCTGACTTGGCCAATTAGGAGCCAAGTTTAATGGCTCACTAAGATACCTATGTCATCACAGAGGCAATACGTTGAAGAGGATATATTTTGGGGGCTCTTGGAGTTAATTTTTTGTAGTGTCCAGTGGTAACAAAAGACTACTGCAGAGAGTCACGCCTAAGAAATATTGGAATTTGTTGGAATCATTTAATGTGCAGCACAACAAAAAAAAAGATGAATAGGTGACATAAAAAGCCATGATTATCGGTTCGATCCATGTGCCCTCTGAGGACGGAGACGACACTCCTCCTGGAGGTGGAGCGACTGTGCATCACATGTAAAGTATCTCTCAGTAGATCGCCTCACACACTGCTGTTTTCCTCAAAAAAAAAAAAAAAACTCTTCATGCCCTTCCTTTCTTATCATGAGAAAGGAGAGGAAATAAGTGTTGAGTTTGTGTGTTAGAGAGAGAGAGAGACAGAGAGCAAGCAATATCTTGGCCTGCGCTGGGTTTACCCAATCGACGGAGCTGTGAGCAGAATGGGCTGTGAAACCGCCAGCAGCGTTATCGACAAACCGTTGAGAGATTAGAATTTAGAACACCTCCTCCCTCTGCTGGGCCTTTCTTCTGTCAGAAAAGATAACTTCTTTGCAATCCATGGGAGAGGATTAGCAAACAGCTGCTCACATCACACACACACACACACACACACACACACACACACACACACACACACACACGCACACACACACGTACTGTCACATACAAACGCCAAAGGCTTTGCACTCTCAGCATCTGCACTCCCACGAATACACAGGCACCCTTGCTTTCAGCGTCACCAGTCCAAACAGTTGAATTAGTGTTTGACAGACTTATTGATTACACACAAAGTTCTCTCACTCTGCCTGGCTGATGGTTATTGGTGGCTGGAAAAAAGAACAACTCGCCGCTATTGGGTTTGGGTTATGGTATACTACTAAACCCTTCCTTCGCCTCTGTCATTTATTACCATTGTATGACCTAAAATGGCCCGAATACGCCGTTGTAGCTGCTGTTTGTGTTTGAGAGCAAATAATCAAAACTTAATTCCGAGGATTATTAAAAATGTACAGACAGGAAACGAAAATGAACTGAGATGCTTTTTGGTGCAGAGAAACAAAAAAAGAAACTCCCTTCATTTGTTCTTCCGGTTCACACAAACGTCCGTCAGCGGTTATAGAAGCTTCAAGTTTAAACTAAGAGTTTCTGACTTTCGTGATGTCTACGGTTGTTCTGCTTCGTGATGGTCACCGTTGGCCACTGCAGCGCTCTTTGAGTTGTCCGTTTCCTGTTGGATGTTTTTTTTTTTTTTTTGTCAAAACGAAGAGCTCATTGCAAATGCTTGTCCAGGTTCTTCAGGGTCCTAGCCGTAAGATTGGGTAAAATATGGTGACGTCACCCATAGATTTGTGAACGGTTGTGATGCTCTGAGCGGGTGGCTCCGTCAGTCACCATATTTGCAGTGACAACACAGATCTAATTCCTGGCTAATTCAAAAATGGGCAGAGAGGTGGAATATTCGGTAGAGCTGAGGTGGGCTCGGGTGACGCAGCAGAGGAGACAGCCAGCAGCTGGACGACCTGGTACGGCAACCACCTGTAACTCAAAGTGGCCACCAGTGTTAATTTCGCTATCAAAAACTATGACGAAATATGTTCATCAACGACCTTTTTTTCCATGACTAGGACGAGGCGATGACGAGACGGGAACTATATATATACTGTATATATATATAGATAGATGTTTTTACAAATTATTTCTTAAACTACTATGTTTACTAATCATTTAATAATATTAACAATACTTAATATTGTATATAAAATGTTATATGTTTAACAATAAACTGTTAATAAATAGTACAATAATGTATCAGAATGTAATTGTTATAGTCTCTTACATCAGCTATGATACAATATGTAATTTATAATGTAATCGTTTCATATTACACAAACTAATGATAAAGTATAAATTATAGCATTACTAAAAAATTGTAAACAATATTTCATTTCATTGTTTAACAGTATAAGAACTGTTAACTAAAGTTTAATTAACTATCAATTTACCATTTATTAATTGTGTTTTTTATAAAGTGTCACCACTATGTTTCATTGATCCATATAGACTTAAAGCTGCAGTGGGTAGAAATGGAGCAAATGTGATTTAAAAAAGTTAGTTTTATGAAACGGTCGCTATATCCTGACAGCACTGCATGACACAGGTAAAAAAATCATGTGCCTCTGTGTCCTCCGGTGCTCCTCAGGGCATCTGCAGGAGTTCATACACCAGAGGAAAACAACCAATCAGAGCTGATCTGGAGTCTGCCGTCTATGAGAGCCGGCCAAACAGTCAAACTAGGCAGCGCTGATCAAATATGAATCAATATTTTGTTACTGTAATGCCTATTTCTCTCCTCAAATGTTTTCAGAAACATCTTGTAGTGTACTGTTTAGCTGTAAAATGAGAACGTTTGTGACCCGGCAGCCATGTTGAGAACAGTTGAGCATATACCAAGATCCGCCCACCAGCTGGAGCACAGCCAATAGGAATGCTCTCTCTCTCTCTGAAATGACCTGTGATTGGCCAAAGTCTCCCATCACAGGCTAGATTTTTTAAAGCCTGAAAACAGAGCCATGAGGAGGTGCAGAAGTCTAGTTTTCTCTCAGGACACTTGAATTACAATATGCTGAAAGGTTATTATGGATTTTTTTGCCCAATGATGCCAAAAATATTCTGCCTACTGCCACTTTAAACCCTTAAGTTCCCTCAAAATCATCCTGATCTGAGATGACATATGATAAGTTGTCCTGTCCCTGGGGGGAGAGAAATGGTTTCGGACAGCCAAAAGACAATTTTCCTCCAGGGTACAATGAGGCTGATCTTATCTTCTCGTTTATTTCACAGTACACTTGAAATGGGTTCTCGTGCACAAGCCAAGGTCCTCCAATGAACACGCCTCGAAGGTCAATGACAAACTCTTTTTCAACACATTTCTGAGTGGAGTTTGGTACGACAAGGGCACTTTAGTGCAGCATGTATTATTATTATTAAACTATACTGTCAAAATAAAGTTTAAGCAAGCCAGCAGGGGGCGCTGTGGATCTGATTCAATAGGAGAAACTCATATCTACTCTGTCACACTTCTCAATTATCTAAACCAGGTTTTTGCTTTGATTCACGCGACACCAAACACAATCACATCAGATTGTGCGTAATGGTATAGATGCGATTAGATGAAAGTAAACCGCTTAAAAAAAAACAGAATTATAATCTATTATACTTCATTTAAAACCAGGTTGTAGATAAGACCATATTCAGCACATATTACAGGGAGTAAAATTGCAATCAAAGCCACAATATGCCTGAGAATGTCAAGCTTTTCAATGCCAAGGACACCCAAAATAGAGCGCTGCCCTGCCAGGGCCCCCCACCAATCAGACATAAGCTATCATCCGCCCACATGCTGCGCAAGACTCGGCACCATCTGATTTGGATAATACTGGTGTTGAATAACCAAGATGTACCTGCATTACCTTTTGTATTGTGTTCATTTTATGAAATGTATCACTCCTGTAAGAATTGGAATATTCAGTGTCCTCAGCATACCTTTCAGCATAATGAAACGATTCATTTCCTTAAAAAAAAAAAAAATGTAGGTCATTCATTATGTTCCACTTTGCTTTATCAAATCTAAATGTGTTCAACATACATTTCAATAATTTAGCTATTTCTCATTCACTTCAGTGACTTGAGTGATTCACTTTCGGGTACTTGCCCTGATCCCGGGGGGAGGAGGGGTATGCATCGCACCACTGTGTTCGGTGAAAAGCGGGATACTTTATCAGCCTTCACTAGCAGCCTCATCAACCTCCCAGACAATGTCTGTGGCATTCTTCGTCGGCTGCGTGCAGCTTCTTTGCGTGGGCGGTGTGATACGAGGCTGTAAAGGATGCCTTCAGGGCACGTTGAGGAATGGTTTTGAAGGATCACTGTGTGTGTTCAGCAGGTCTCTTTACTGCAGTGAAGCTCATAGTCTGTTGTATATCTCATGTCCATTTACTATAATCCCATCAGATCAGATCACTTTGTCCTGTGTTCTGTTGAGCGAACACAACAAAAAAACAGCTAACCAGCTTGCTGGTGTGTGTCTATATATATATATATATATATATCAGTGGCGGCTGGTGACTCAAAAAAATTGGGGAAGACAGGAGGAAAACCAACCCATTATGTGTTATTTTACACTAGTTGGCTTCTTATCTCTACTTTCTTTCTTTATTAAACAAAAGAACATAATTCACATTCAGTATCACACCAAACAAAAATATTAAAATCTACATATATTGAGTCAGGATAGCCTTTTTCTTAGTCAAAGGAAGTGGTGTCACATATTGCTCATCCTTCAAGAAAACAACAAAATAAGGTATTTATTGTTAAATTTGTATTTATGAATAAAAGATTAAAAGAAAACATCAAATGTATTATAAGAAAACATTGTTGGGTTTTTTGAAAAGACACCATATTTTTCCATAATAATGTCTTTAAAGATATGACCAATGACAAACCTGCAAAGGTTTTTGTCTTTTTGAATTTCTGCATGTAGTGATTGACAGACATATATATACAGTATATACAGTATAAGAGCCAACCAATGGCTGAAGATGAAGAGATGCACTGGAGCAGAGCTTATCAAACTGAGCTGAAGAGGAGATGATGGAGAGATTTGAAAGCAAATCTAATGTGTGAGGTGGAAAGGACAGGTGCATGCTAAGTGTTCTAAAAACAACAGGAAGTTAGTTATTGTAATTTGGCCCACTCACCAACACAGTCAGCAGTTAGAGCTGTAGCACAGTGGCCGTGACACAGCTCATGGAGGCATATTCAGCGCCTGATTGCTGCAATTTGCACATCATGACTAAGCGTCCATAAATCCGCTTAGAAATCATAGAAAAAAGACACTTCTTATAACTGCAGAACTTGCCGGAGATTCATCAAGTTTCCTTCAGTATCAAAGTAATCCAGTGATTGATGTCTGTACATCCATGGTTACACGGCCAACAGGAACTGCTAATAGCTCATTTGTTATACTTCTAGAGGTGCCAATTCCCCCCAAAACAGGGTTCAAGTTAGTAGCCCACAGCTAACTCACTGACTCCATGGCAACATTCTACTTCCTGTTTACATCCCTCAAAGCCCCCAAAATAGACATAAAACAGAGATTTATAGAGTGTGACTGTGGTTTCTTTTACCCTTGCTGCAGCTGGTGCTGTCTGCTGAGCTGTTGAATGACTGTAAAGAGACTACTGGACGGGAAAAAAAACACACACACATTACTGCCAATTGGGCTTTAATTTAGTCTACAAAATGATGAGTGTAAGAAATGCTAATAAAACAATAAAACATGTTTTCTTTTTTTTTAAATGGATAGATAATTTTAATGCATGTATGACATCGCTCTGTATTTAAACCTGCAGTAGGCACAATATGTGTGGACACGCTGTAATGAGCCTGTTTGCCGCCAGCATTGCCCAGTGGCTTTAAAGTGGCAGTAGGCAGAATATTTTTGGCATCATTGGGCATAAATTCCATATTAACCCTTCAGCATATTGTAATTCAAGTGTTCTGAGAAATAACTAGACTTCTGCTCCTCCTCATGGCTCTGTTTTCAGGCTTTAAAAAATCTAGCCTGTGACGGGAGACTTTGGCCAATCAAGGTTATTTCAGAGAGAGAGTGTTCCTAACGTTAGCTTTAGTGGGAGGCTGCTGCAGTAATACAGTCATACATTAACGTTATAGCAACATCAGACTCTCGTCTCCAACTAAATTTCAGCCTATAGATCAAACAGTTGGCTGTTAAGGCTTTGGATTTGTACAGACAACACTTAGCCTAACCGGATTCAAAGAAATATGTATAGAAGTCTGGATAAGCGATATCCATCCATTGTGTTGGATGGGGGAAGACTGCGGGGACCAGATCTCGCAAGAAAAACAAGCAACCAAGTCTATAAAAAAACAAGTCCAAAACAAGCGACCTTACCTACCTACCACAATGTGTGAGAGAGAGAGAGAGAGAGGGCCAATTGAGCACCTCATACATATGATGAATTTATTTTGGATTGCATGCATTTCATTTCATTTTTGCATCCGTTTTTAGCTTGTATCATTACATTTTTCTTGTCAACTAAACTTGAAGAAGTTGAACGTTTAATTTCATTTTTGCGTTTCATTTCGTTTTTGCATTTTTACAAATTGGCATCGGCATGATGTGCTCGTATATCACACTAACAATGGAACACTTGAATCATCCCCCACTTTAAGGCGAATCCAATCTTTGAGTCCACTCTCTTTTGTCCAGTCTTTGTTGTACTTTCTGCCATATGCCGCCCACTTAGTACCTGGCATTGCTAGCTAAACTCCATCAACCAGGAGGGGCGGAAGGATTGGGGTTGTGTACAAATACTGCAACAGGAAAATCTAGATAGAGGAGAGAGACAGGAAAAAGCCCAAATAAGCAACTACACTTTGGAAACAAGCACAAAAAAATGAGACCCACGACTATCAATATTTGTAAGCGACTTTTCAGGAAAACAAGCCCAAAGTCGCTTATAATAAGCGGACTTGGCAACTGTGGAAGGGACATGGCGGCAGTCAACCTTAATTTATTAAGGTATCGCAAACGCTCATGTTCAGGCAAGATCTTAAAATAAGTATTAGACATGAGTACAAAACAAACGTTCCTTTTACAAGAGACAAATGCATACGAACTTGTCAAAACTACAATCCAAACATATGTCAAATTGCATTGAAGTCTTTGAGAGCTTCGGGTTTCTATCCCCCAAAAGGGGGCGTGGCCTTGACTTTATGCGAAGTACCCGTATGTGCCGGTCTAATGTATACGTCAACACTGCAGCTGGGTGGGGTCAGTTGCGGTCTGTTGTACTTGTGACCAGACCCAACTTTGATAGGTAAGGTAAATAAGGCTTTAAGGTTCAATCCAGATGTATTTCCACCATTATGTTCTTCATTTTCTCTGTGCATGGTGGAAAAGTCCACCATCCTGCAATTCCGAGTCAGCTGCCAAACACATTTACATCCGCATGCTATTTTGTTGGAGAATAAAACTTGGAAGACGGATGAAGAACCTAAACTACAACTTTTTCATTATGGGTGATGGTTTGTGCTCTCCTCTGCCTTTGAGTTGAAAAATGGTTTGTTGGCATCGACACTATTCTGACTTAAAGCCACTGGGCAAAGCTGGCGGCAAACAGGCTCATTAGCTTGTGGCTAGCAGGAGTCATTAGTTCAAATAAGGAATGGCTAAATATGATGAAGCACTGTTTTCAGAGTAGCACAGTGTGGACATTTTTTTTGTTTCTTGCAACTTAGGTCATTGGATTTTTATTTCTTTAAATCTAAATTAAAATGGTCGTGGCATCTTTTTTAAGATAACAAGGATGCATCCAATGATGTTTGCGAAAAAAATAATGTTTTAGGTCTGCTAAAAGTAGGCTAAATGTAGTCATTCTCGCAAGTATAGCATATTTCCAGCCATTCCTGAAGCCTTATGATTGTACAATAAACCTGCCTTTTACACTCTCTTTCCATATGTCTGTGCTACTTCTTCCATCGTATCCTCTCTTCCTCTCCTTCTCTGCAGTAAAGCCCCGCAATCTCTCTAATACCCACTAATAAAACTCTGTAGAATATGTTCCTTCCCTTCTCCGCTACACTTTGGCTGCAGTACGACACTTAATATGAAAATGAAGAAGTCTGAGTAATCGTGGCGGCCAGTATGCTGCATTCATCAACATGCTTACGAAGGGAGGGAGGGACGGAGGGAGAGACACAGAGGAAGGGAGGGAGGGAGAGAGACAGACCATCAGGCAGAGAGGTCAATTATAAAGAAATAGAAGATAGGAGAGGAGAGAAAAGGTCAGGGAGAAATAGTGGGAGAGTTAGGGACAAAGAGAGGGGAGACGGGAGAGGTCAACAGACATGGCAAGCAAATGAGCGAGTGAAGAAAAGAGAGACAGAAGGGAAAAAGACAGTGTAGGAGGAGAAGAGGAAGGTCAGTGATGAAGTTGCAGACAGGCTGCCAGACTCCCCACGGCTCAGCAACACTGACTCACAGACTGATGGACTGGGTGGACGGAAGGGGAGGGGAAGGTGGAAGGATGGGAAGAGGAATGGGTGGCATGGAGACAGGATGGGAGGGATGACTGACTTGCCAACCTAGAGAGTCCGAGCAGGAGGCTTTGGAGTCGTTCCCTACATACAACGTATTAAGAGGCTACTACTGTATTTGCTGCATAAAAAAAAACAGTCGCACAGCATTTCGTAAAATAGTCAAGACATTTAATGTATTGATTTTTGTACATAGACACGAATTTGACATTGTTTTTGTGACGGTCAGCACGAAATGGATTCGTATGTAATCCACGTGTTTGTGTACCAGGAAGTATAGAAAGTAGTGAACACCGCGTAAGTAGGAGGTCGGGGTGGATTGGCGGGTCAAAAAACAGGACCTTCAACCAGGAGACCTGTGTTGATGTCCCTTGGGAAACCAGAAGTCAAAGTTGATATATTTGTCACGTAACTTCCGTACTTCCGTTTCGCAACTTCCGACGTTATTTTAACCGATACCGCGATCTTTTCTTAAACCTAACTAAGTAGTTTGTTGCATCAGCCTAACTAAGTCAATCTATTCCTAAGCCTAACTAAGTAGTTTGTTGACTTAGCCTAACTAAGTCGATCTATTCCTAAACCTGGCTAAGTAGTTTTATTTTGAAAAAGATTGGAGCGGAAATTGACACGTGTTGCTGGATATTCATAGGAAAATGCAAAAAAAATATGTTGTTGAAAGTCGTGCTGTGCGTCGCAAATTTAAAAAAAAATGTTTTGTCTATACACACAAGTAAAATGTATTAAATTTTGTGACTATTTCACAAACTGTTGTAAGTCTTAGTTGGCATAAAACAATGACAATTTAATGTCACAGTGGCATGTTGGAAATTGGGCCTAAATTTTGTGCTGGACATTCATGTGCATGTCATTCCAGCTCGTTCTCATTCCCAGGGCGTCAAATACTGACGCTTTGGTCTCCATTTCTAACCGAAAGTTAGCTATGGTTGCACACTGGGGCTCAAAACAAGGCACTCGCGAGCACGCATGATGTCACATCCGTAGGATTTTGCCGGATAAAGCGATTCTTCACATTAAATGCAGTCTACAGGCTGATAAAGGAAACATTGTGGAAGGGGTTAATTTTCTAGGTTAGGTTACAACCTGTTCACACATTGGCAATAAAAAAGGATCTATTGTCACATTGTGATTTCCTTCCCTTTACTATATAGGCA
This sequence comes from Sebastes fasciatus, assembly GCF_043250625.1. Lineage (NCBI taxonomy): Eukaryota > Metazoa > Chordata > Actinopteri > Perciformes > Sebastidae > Sebastes > Sebastes fasciatus. Next base: position 5,163,867 of record NC_133804.1, on the reverse strand, counting down.
CCAACCATGGCTTGTTTTTTTTCAGATCTGTTAGAATTACAGTACGTCCAGCCAGGCCTCTCTCCTGCACTATGTAGAGTAAATGTAATGTGGAGACAGGTCTGATATAGCAAATAGTGGAGAGCATGAGAGGGAAATATTGTAGAAATATGGGCTAAATGACGTCACAGGAGAAAAAAAAAACTGTCAGGAAATTCTGAATGATAGTCAGAAAGTCTGTTTTCATCTCACAGTTTCACAGTAATTTTCATGATGTCATTGCGAAACAAAACCAAGTATGACATGCTTTGATGCATACAGGATGCTCTGTGTCTGTATGACAGTTTGTGGTGCGTTTGGTGTCTCATGTTGTTCTTATTGTCTAAGTCAAGTTGTAAGGACAACTGTGTCCACATAAATTGTCAATTTGAATTAACAGTGACATTATAATGTCAACAATCACCTTCAACCCCTTAACACTTCACTGAAATACTGTAATTCAAAACAAAATCTACCACTCATATTCTGAAGTTTAACTTTTAAAAATGATTCTTGAACTTTAGTGTTTCTTTTCTATTTGAACATAACAATGTGTTAGTGCTGTTAGAAAAGCTCCAGTACCTCCCAGGACCATTTAGCAAAACCACAGCAATGCATGACCTGTCATGGCTTCTGTTGTTTTGGGGCCCTGGCCTTTCTCACTTTAACTACAAGTTAATTGAGGTATTATCTTTTTGACTGAAAGAGAGCGATTTTCTAAACTTTTTTTTGCATTTTTCCCAAACTTTAAACCAGCTGTGCATGAAAGAAAGGCTTTCTGATAAAAAAAACAACAACAACAAAAACACGCATTATTAGATTTTAAATTACCTTACAATGTATAAAGTCCTCTCTATGGTACATCTTCTTAGTAAAATGTAAGGAGTCTCTGTCTGTCTGTATGTCCTTCGATTTTCTCAAAAACCATTCATCCGATCGACTTCCCATTCGTTGGGTGTATTGCTGTGGACCCAATTAAATGCAGTGTCGAGTGCGAGCTCTTGAGATCACACAGACATGAGTACAAAGGGCCACACAGGGAACGTCAGCAGCGCGTGGCGGCTGCCTCGCTGAGCTGCTGCGTGTCCCAAGCGTGTGGCATCCACACCGGCAGTGTTTCTGCTGCTGCTGGGCTGCTGCTGCCAGCCATTTCTTTCTACATAGAGTTTGCCTTTCATAATGGCCATTTCATTTAATTATAAAAGTCATTCATATTTATTTTGGACAGAAAAAGGTTATGAAGCGTGTGCTCATTTGTAAATAATAGGAACAATTTTAATAAAATTTAAACCCGGTACTTTATTCATTCGTGGAGCCGTGCAAGTCACTGCATTTCCTACAACACTGCAAATATTTCAGAATAAAAGCCTTGTTAACAAATGAAGGAATTCTGTCCACAGAAAAAAAATGTTTGAGGGCTTTTATTTTGAAATTAAAGCAGGAAGTGTTGAGTTAAATATAAATCTTCACTTTTTTCATGTCTGTGACATATTCTACAGATATCTAGAAATTGAAAGTGTAGTAATGTTGCTGGTATGATGTCAATATACTGTCAAAAGATCATTTTCACTGTCTGTTGTTGCTAGGAGAGACGCAGCTGACACACAGCCGAGCCGCGCTGCTCACGCGGGCAGTGTGGCTGCTCGAACCTGTTAACATGGTAGCACAGCCGCCACGCGCTGCTCCCACGCGCTGCTCACAACCGCTGCTCACACGGGCATTCTGGACAAGGCTTAAGCCTGTGCTCGGTGTGCATGTGTCTGTCTGTCTGTCCGCATCTAATCTCGCATACTACTGGACCCATCAGCCTCATATTTTTTGTGCGTATTTATGACTGTATGCTGAAGGACCTCTCGTGGTTGAGGTGATTCACAATTTTTGAAAAACATATTTTAATGACTGCTTTACACCGTCATTGACTCCTCACTTAACCGTCCAGAAAGGGCCACAAGTGATCAACAACCGTTTCAGTAGCAAAAGGTATTTCACACAATCGGCGTGAACGTTTGGTCCCATTTTTTTTTATTTTTTTTGGGGGCATTTTCCATTTTTATTCAGAGGACAGTGGATAGAGTCTTGGAAAGGGGGGAGAGAGAGAGAGAGTGGATGCGGAAAGGGCCACAGGCCGGATTCGAACCCGGGCAACCGCGGTCAGGACCAAGCCTTGATACATGGACGCCCGCTCTACCAACTGAGCTAACCCAGGCGCCCTGGTCCCATTTTTAACCGGAGCATCTGCAGATTAATTACATACCCAAATGTTATGATCCACTAAAGTTAGAGGCACGACACAAGATGAATAAATCCCTGTTTTTGTTATCTTTGCTGCCATCTTGACTGTAGGGGACAATTGAGTGAGATTCAACTCTTCGTTGTTTGGGAGGGGACAGGGAGACACACCTGCACTTTTCAAGTTAGTAGTGCATTATGTAGCCTACAATCTGTGTCGTGTATTGAGAGGGAGACCCTATTAATTATCACAACGCCGAACAGCATGCTGGGTACATCTTGCTCTCGCGTATACTCTTGCATTGCTAGGGGATAGCATCTATGCCATATCCTTAATCTCCTTAACATGCTTCAAATGTCTTGGGTAGCAGCCCTTACAGATCAAAGTGTTCCTTTAAACCCTGTTCCAGTCTGAATATTCATACCTATACATTAAGAGAGCGCAGCAGGCATGTGAGGTTGGCTGCGTGTTCAAAGTGGAGCCTGATGATGACTTATATCGCCTGTAGTCTTACAGCCCCCGTACTTGACGACACGCTTTTAAAGGGGAGGTTACGCTTATGCCACTGAAAATAAAAATAAATATATTTATATAATAAACTAAAGTTCTAAATACAACTAAAAAAGGGAAATTGCCAAGATGTGACATTAAAGCGTTCTGAGAGCTTTGAAACCATATCAGTGACTTATAATGCAGCATTTCCCTTCCTGTGGCTAAACTACTTCTGTAGACTTTTATATTTTTCTCATTATCAACAAATCCCATGACAACTCAAAAGCCAACAATAAATGAATCATATTAACAAGTATCGATAGCCTGCTTTGTCTGACTCGTCTGTGACGCGGAGCCATTGATGTCCAAAAACGATTCTTGCAGATAATTAGATGAGAAGATCGACTCTCACGTCTGTATGGTAAGAGCTATCAAGCCAGTAGCTGGTTAGCTTAGCTTAGCACAAATACTGGAAACAGGGGGAAACAGTTAGCCTGGCTCTGTCCAAAGGTTACAGAATCAACCTACCAACATGTCTAAAGCTCACTAACTACCTCCGCCAAGGCCGAAGGCCTAGGAAGGAGGTTATGCTTTCACCGGCGTTGGTTTGTTGGTTTGTTGGTTTGTCTGTTAGCAGGATTACTCCAGAAGTCTGTGATGGATTTGAATGAAATCTTTTGGAGGGGTAGGGTTGTGCACAATGAACAATCCATTAGATTCTGGTGGTGATCCGGATCATGATCCGCGGCTCACGGAAAAATAGACGAGACCTCAAATCTCTAGAGGCCTCAGCAGCTGTGGCTGCTCTAATCTGTTAACATGGACGCCAAAAAAAAACCTCAACAGGTTCCGCAGCCGCCACGTGCTGCTGACGTTCCCTGTGTGGCTCGGGCTTTATCCTTCGAATTCTCCTAAAAACATTTTCATTTCGTTGACAATCAAGCACTTAAATAGGCGACAAGAGAACTTATTTAAATGCAGTTATACCTTTGTTAGGTGTTCCATGTTTTCTTTCCCAGCTATGGTTATTTCCCCTCTCTCGTCTCCACGTCTATTCCTGAACCTCTTCTCTCTGTGTTGCCCGTACAAACCCCCCCCCCACCCACCCCAGATTGCCGCTTTATTGCCCCTCTCAGCTCTATCACCCACACACCCAGTCACCCTCTGGGGCATCATCCAGGATGTTTTCATCCTCTGCCCAGCTCGGTGCAGTGTCTCCTGGGCAGGAAGAGATGCCAGAGGTCCCTGAGGCCGAACGCCCACAGATGGATGAGGGGGATCGTGTATCCTGGCAGACTTACTTATGTCTGATTTGGCGGATGTTTCATCTCTCTGTCATTGCTTTACATTCTATTAATCTAAACACTCTAAACACAGTTATTTTGCTAATAACTCATATTTTGAAGAGCCTTCAATCGGTCTCTCTACCCCCATTGTTTGCTATAACTAACTCTTTTTTTCTCTTTAAAGGGACTGTTTGTAACTTCTTACACGTATAATATTATCATATTATTATTATGATATTGTGGTTTTAGCTGACGTTTGTCGCCTCACTGTTTTGAGCGATGCTCGTTCATGTCTATGTAGAGCGAGCACAAGCGCGAGCAACAGGACGCAGACTTTCGTTGACTTAACGTCCACAGGTGTCGCTGATAACAAGCAATTTATGATTCTTACATAGAGTCCCTTTTTAAATTGTAAATGTAACATTTGGAAAGAAACAGCCTTACTCCACATGGGGTGTGTGTGTGTGTGTTTTCTACAAAAGCATCTCATGTCTTTAGCTTTGGGGCACAGCACTATGTATGTGTGTTATCAGCATCAGCCTTGATTAGCGGTTAGCGACAGAGACAGGAGTAATTAGCAGTGTTTGTGTTTCAGCACATCAACGAAGTGGGCCGTGATACAAGCCGAGTTTGATAACCCTAAACGAACCAGAGGTGGAGATAATGCTGCTGACCTTTAAACATTAATGAGTATGGGAGAGTTTTACAAGGTGCAACAACAGTTGCATTTATTAGGAAACATTGCGTCTGACAGCGATGCTCCACGGCAAGCTGGGTGGGAGTGCTTTGTATGTCAGACCATCTCACACATCTACCCCACAGGGATCAATTAAATCTCATCTTATGTTGGACAGGCCCACAGCACCTTCTGCAACATGGGACCTGCCCCGTTGTCGCTCCTGTTGGAGTCAGTGAGCGTATTCAACACCTAGGTTGTATTCAAAACCACCTACTATATACTGCGTTCATCAGTAGTGTGAAACAATTACAAATATTTTTGCAGTATGCTAGGCCAGGTTTTAGCCTTTGAACAAGCTCTTGGACAAAAAACTAAAATGCACTCGTACCACTATTGCAATATTATCGAATGATACAACCAATGTTTGTTTGCTTTATAAGATACTGCTGGTTTAGCTCCACCACTTCTTAAACTATTTATTCCAGTAGCTCATGACGAAATAAGACGGGAGGTGGTAACTATAAAACATTACTCGACAAAATTTACTCCAACTGCTTTTTCAGTTACGCCAACAAAACTAACTGGAATGATATCCCCATAAATATTAGAGTGATGTTATAAAGGGTCATGGTGTCTCAGCAGGTATCTCTCTGCCCCGTCAGAGGCTGCTCTTTCCCCTCGCTTCTCCCATCGCAGCTCTGCTCTGTGAGCGTCGCTGGTCGGCTGGCGAGCGAGCTATGCCCGCGGGGTGATTGTGGAGCTTTTCAACTCTAAAAAGGCAGATAATCACAGGTTTCTGTTCATTTATAATGGATATTTGTGTTCTGATATTTAAACACACCATACGTCAACAAGGAAATAAAAGCCTCTTGTCTACAGACCGGTCTCTAGAAACCTCCAGCCAGCTCATAGCGGTCTGTGAGCATGACTGCCCGGCTGGCAAGGTAGCAACCTTGGCAGGCGCTAGCTAGCTGTCACAGCAGTTTGTGGAGCTTCTAAACTCCGAAAACGTTGTAGCAAATGTTCGATTCGCCATCTAATATCGTCACCAAAATGGCTAGAGCCGGCCTTGACTGGTTATATGTTGGTAGAAAGATCTGGAAAAAAATGTGCTTTCCTCAGAAAGTCAAACTCGAGGCAAATGATAAATGTCATCAACCTTTAAAATGTCATCAACCTCATTGTGACATGTTTTGGCATCATTTGGCAAAAAGAAATCCATGATAACCTTTCAGCATATTGTTATTCAAGTGTTGTGAGAGAAAACTAGACTTCTGCTCCTCCTCATGGTTCTGTTTTCAGGCTTTCAAAAATCTAGCCCGTGACGGGAGACTTTGGCCAATCACAGGTAATTTCAGAGAGAGAGCGTTCCTATTGGCTGTGCTCCGGCTGGTGGGCGGTGCTAGATATTTCTTCAACTGCTCTCAACATGGCTGCCGGATCACAAACTTTCTTATTTTACAGCTAAACAGTACACTACAAGATGATTCTGAAAACATTTGAGGAGAGATATAGGTATTACAGTAACAGAATATTGATTCATATTTGATCAGCGCTGCCTAGTTTGACCGTTTGATCGGAGTTCGCGAGTGATTGACAGCCGGCTCTCATAGACAGCAGACTCCAGATCAGCTCTTACTGCTTGTTTTCCTCCGGTCTGTGAAATCTTACCAATGCCATTAGGAGCACCGGAGGACACAAAGGCACATGATTTTTTTTCAGATTACCTGTCTCATGTACTTCTGTCAGGATATAGTGACCGTTTTATAAAAATAACTTTTTTTAATCACATCTGCTCTATTTCTATCTGCTGCAGTTTGAAGTCTAGGAATGCGTTAAAACATATTTATTTTCACTCCCACATTAACAGCTGTTAAGTCTCCACCTGTAACTTTAGATGGAGCCCATGATTCCATCACTTCTAAACGTCATGTGTTCTTTTGTTCTGGCTAGACAGTGATCACAAATTTCCAGCCATCTGGATAATATTGTTCAGGCACAGAATCAGATAATATTGTAGATTTGTTCAGCCTGTGGAGAGGCTACCAAAAAGTGAAGCCCTCCTGGATGAACTCCTCTGCACCCAGTCGATCCACTACAACAGCTTCGGTAGGAGAAACAGAAAAAAAGACCTGCATGAGAGAAACTACACTGCCTGACGAGACATGACATTGTTGTGAAACTACATTTGACAGCCTCACCTCAGCACTGTCAGCAGCTGGCGTCTGAGGTAGGGAAAAAAACGCTGCCGGGGGAAAAATCCTCTTATCTGACTTGCACCAAGGCCAGGAGCGAGGCAGCGGCTGGGATTTGGACCAGGACTGCAGCCAGAGGAGGAGCTGATGGACTCTCACACAGATGATTGGGCTCACGTTTTGGCGGACAAAGCAGCCTTGCGCAGGACGCCCAGCGGCCTCTCAGCAGCCTAGAAGATTTAAAGGCAGGAAGGTGGATGGGCTCCAACTTTTAGGCCTCCTCCAGCAGCTCTTGATCCGCTGGGCCCTCTTCCACGGATGACACTTGATCAATGTCCCCCCCCCCCCGCCTGTGCGGAGGTGCTGCGGCGGGAGGTGGAAGCAGCAGTAGGACGACAGGAGGCTCTGCTGAAACGAAAAGCAGCTCTCTTATCAGAACCTGTCCTCGCTGGCATTCACAAAGAGTGGAAATACACTCGCTGTGCTTACTGTAAAGGAGTGCCGCTGGATGTCAGTAATTCAATTTTTACTTAAAGAAACATTAAGTAATCTATGACTTTAATCAACCTCTATCAGCCACCGAGGGAAGGCAGAGGCATCGACAAGAGCCTGGCACAGAGTCCACCGGTCTGTAATTGACACAAATGCTAATGTCATATTTTTACAATAGAGAGCAGGAAGCTGGGTGATTAAAGCGGAGCCATTAAGGCAGAAACAAGAGGAGGTAAGATCAAATTGTAATTATAAAAACTGCTCTGTCACTTGTTCTATTCCATCTTGGCATTGTGCCTTTGGAAGAATTTAAGTAATTGTTCTGGTAAGGCAAAAGGATATGGTACTTTTACTACTCCTGTCGGTGTTGGGGTGAACAAGCTTTGATGTCAGAACAGAAAAGAATAGAATCTATGTGAAAGGCACAACAAGCACTCCACATTAAAACAACTAAATGTGACACATAGACACATTTTCTATCCGCAGGACCAATTTTCACTGCAAACTATCCAATAATATACAATTCTTAAAATGATAACAAACAATTACATGGTTAACAACACATATTAAAACGATATGAACAAACAGTACAAGCACAGAGGATAGAAGATTATTTTTATCTGATCATTTTACAGGTTGAGTTTTACTTAGGCCTACAATTACATCCAGCCCCAGGGCCTAGAACACACTCACTCATAAATCATAAATGCAGGTGCATACACACACATACAAATACAGTGATATAAGATTAGAAATGGATGCTCTGCGTATGCACATTGTGAATACACTGTATTCAGTCATGCTGAGACCACTGCAGAGCTGCTTTTGGTGGTGCAAGGAAACTGTGTGCAACACGCTGTAAACACATTTGCAACACCTAATTTGCGGAAGAGGTTATTATTATTATAAGACCAAAACTGTTAAATATAACATAGCATGTCGTTATGTGTGGGGTCTCTCACATTTTTAAAATCTGTTAAGATTTTAAAAATCTTGTCTTTTTTACCCACTGGGTTAAAGTGGCAGTAGGCAGTATATATTTTTGGCATCATCAGGCAAATATTCCATAACAACCTTTCATCATGTTGTAATTCAAGTGTTCTGAGAGAAAACTAGACTTTTGCTCCTCCTCATGGCTCTGTTTTCAGGATTTAAAAAATAATTTCATCGAAAGAGCGTTCCAATTGGTTGTGATCCGGTCATGTGACCGGTACTTGGCGTTCCCTCAAGCCATCTCAACCTGATCTCAACATGGCTGCCAGGTCACAAACTTTCACATCTTACAGCTAAACCTCGCACTACAAGATGTTTCTGAAAACATCTGAGGAGAGAAATAGGCATTTCAATGACAGAATATTGATTCAGATTTGATAAGCGCTGCCTAGTTTGACTGTTTGGTTGGAGTTCGCGAGTGATTGACAGCCGGCTCTCATAGACAGCAGATGGACAGCAGACCTCAGATCAAGATTCAAGATTCAAGATTCCTTTATTTGTCATTTTTATGCTCCACATAAAAACGAAATTGTGTTTCTTACACCCACCACCATCAGCTCTTACTGCTTGTTTTCCTCCGGTCTGTGAAATCTTGCAGATGCCGTTGGGAGCACCAGAGGACACAGAGGCATATTATTTCTTTCAGGTTACCCGTTTCATGTACTACTGTCAGGATATAGCAACCGTTTTAAAAAAAACAACCCTTTTTTTATCATATTTGCTCCAATGTCGCCTACTGCTGCTTTAAGAGAATATTGATGGTTGTATATATGTTTTGTATTTCTATTTCTATTGTCTTTTTGCGAAGATGAATGGTATTTTTGGGGGTATTTTGCTACTAGTACTTTCTGAGAAAAGGAGGATGATAATATTGTTTTGTTTACTTTATTAGTCTGTTTTAATTGTGATGCTCACGCTGGTCTGCACCTTGCTGTGTGTGCGTCCTCATAATAAGAATGTGTGTGTGTGACCGCATTTGGAAAATAGGATTAGGAAGTACACGCTGTAATAAGGTGCAGGTCATTTGTACTGTAATGCAGCTTTTGAGACCTGCACAATGTAGATTAATGAAGGCAACAGCCAAAACGTGATGGCGAACAGTCCAATCATACCTGTTTTTCTTGTTTCCTCCGTCTCCCCATGTAACCCCTGTCTCTGCCCCTTTCTCCTCCTCTCCATCTCCATCGTCAGGATGGCTTGCTACACAGGCGCAGCCCTATTTCTCTCTCCGTTAAGCATATCAGGCGCTTAAACCCCTGACGTTGAAAATGCATTTATAGGGAACAATTATGTAAAGTAAGTTAAGCCCCAGCCAATTGTGCTTTGCTCCTCTATCCCCTTATTTGCTCAGAGTTTCCACGGAAAAAATAACCCCCGAAACGCACACTTAAGACGCCCTCACACACACAGTCGCACAAGCATTAAGGGGGGAAAAAATGTTTACACAGAGGAAGTGAGTGCAAAAAAAGATGGAGAATGAGACAGCAAAATGATATGGAGGTTTGTAGGGCGTTGGGAGAGGAGGGAGGAAAATGTGGGGTGGAGAAACTGATGGAGACAGATGGAGCTTCACCCCCCAAAGAAGAAGCGAACACCGTGACCTCGACTTTTCTTTTGTTTACAACTTAAGCACTGAAACCAAATTCTGCATAGGCGTGACCTTGGAAACTTTCACTTCGACGAACAACAGAGACAGAAAGCCCCTTCGAAGGCCTTATCTTCCTGATACATGACTAGACGAGCCAGCCGTAGCCCGTATGACAGAATTATTACTAGGCCACTTGCTTTTTGTCTGTCATTGGTTTTGTTGACGGTACGGGAGTAAGAAATCCTCCTAAAATCCTTCATTTGCCATTCTGCAGAAGACAGAGGATACGAGAAAAAGCAGGAGGGAAGAGGGCACTGGGAGAAGGGCACATTGAAGCGGCAAACACCCCTGTGGATCAAATTTACATTGATAAAAAGTAGCTGTCCATATGCCTCAGATGCACTTTATTCGACAATTCTCTTCATTAGACAAAAAATAGAAAACATTTATGACTGAAATGAAAGAATCAGGCATCTGATCTTCAAAGAAATAGAAACCAACGCTCTGTTATTACCCATTAAATTACCACTTCTAAATGAAATATTGGATTTATTGAACTAAAAAATGAAGTGACATTGGACGAGCAGATGCTTTCTTTATGATTTGAGAGGTGTTAGATTGTGTTGTGTTCTCACTTAGTGTACTGCTGTATGTTGTGTACTTTTAGTCTTTAGTTGTCACTCAGTGTTAGCGACTTATTTAGCGAGAATTATTCTGTTGGTCTCAGACATGAGAGCAATGGAGTAAATATCGTTGGTGCAACTGGTGCAGCTGCTCATCAGAAGCTGTCAAGGGCCCAAATATTACCTTCCTACATCGTGTCAGGAAGCTGTCTACACGGAATCCGTTAATATGCACTTCTGTTTCATCCCGTAAACAAACCACTGGAAATGACTAACAGCAAACTTTCAGGTGATCTCCCTCAAGCCTGCTGCCACCTTCTTTAGGTTTTTTGTAGTGAAATGAGGAGGTATCGTACGGATAACTTCTAATTTCAACTTCACAAATCAGCCGTTTCTCGTCCATTGCTGCTCCTTCAAAGCGAACGACAGAAATAAATAGAAACATGGCGTCTGACAAGAGTTCAGCTCAGAACGGCAAGTACCAGGAACTATCCGTCTATCCATCCATTTGCTTCCACTTCTCCAGGGCCGGGTCACGGGGGGCAGCAGGCTTAGCAGAAAATTCCAGACGTCCCTCTCCCGAGCAACATTTTCCAGCTCTCTCTGCGGGACCCCGAGGCGTTCCCTCATCAGGCAAGATATATAATCTCTCCAGCGTGTTCTGGGTCTACCCCAGGGCCTCTTAACAGTTGGACGTGCCCGAACAATCTCCAACAGGAGGCGTCCAGGAGGCATCCTGATCAGATGCCCAGATCACCTCAACTGGCCATTTTTACGCAAAGGAGCACTGGCTCTACTCCGAGCTCCCTCCGGATGTCTGAGCTCCTCCCCTTAAGTCTAACGCTGGGCCCAGCCACCCTACGAAGGAAGCTCATTTCGGCCGCGATCTCATTCTTTCGGTCACTACCCCAAAGCTCATGACCATAGGTGAGGGTTAGAACGTAGATGAACTGGTAAATCGAGAGCTTTGCCTTCCGGCTAAGCTTCCTCTTCACCACAACGGTCCGGTACAGAGCCTGCATAACTGCAGATGCCGCACCAAACCGCCTGTCCATTTCTTGATCCATTTTACTCTCACTCGTGAACAAGACCCTGAGATACTTAAACTCCCTCGCTTGGGGCTGTGACTCACTCCCAACCCGGAGGGCGCAATCCACCATTTTCCAGCATGGCCTCAGACTTTGAGGTACTGATTCTCATCCCGACCGCTTCACACTTGGCTGCAAACTGCCACAGTGCGTGCTGAAGGTCACGGTCTGATGAAGCCAACAGAACCACATCATCTGCAAAGAGCAGAGACGCAATTCTGAGGTCCCCAAACCGGACACTCTTCCCCCTCCCTGGCTGCGCCTTGAGATCCTGTCCATGAAAATCACAAACAGGATCGGTGACAAGGGAAAACCCTGGCGGAGGCCAACACCTACTGGAAACGTGTTTGCCTTTGTGCCAAGTATACGGACGCAGGTCTTACTTTGAATATACAAGGACCTGATGGCTCGTAACAACGACCCTGGTACCCCATATTCCCGCAGTACACCCCACAGGACTCCCCTGGGGGACACGGTCGTAAGCCTTTTCCAAGTCCACAAAACACATTTAGACTGGATGGGCAAACTCCCATGCCCGCTCCAATTACAGTACTATCCACAACTTGTGCTAATGGAAAACCAAAAACAGAACAGTTCCAAGCAAGTTGAGTTGAGTGGGAGCATATGCACCATCAACAGGACTTTCCTTTTATTGCCTCTTGGTTTTGATTACCTGCCAAGACTCATTTAGTAGACAGAGCACCGAGGAACTCACACATGCACATTCAGAGGTTTATGTGTTTGTGTGTGTATGTGTGCTGAGATGCTAATTTCTATCTCAGCAGGACTCTGAATGGACTTCGGTATCCCTTGTTGGATCCTAGTTTTCTCACAGCAGGACACACACACTCAAACATACGCACCAAATAGTCTTGATCAGAGAAACCGACAGAGAAAAGAGAAAAGGGGAATTCACAGTTTAAAACACTAGTCATAACTTTGAAGGAAAACGAAGTCTGGTGTTTCATTCGGAGAGGTCGATGTCAGTGTCACGATATGATGCATGCAAATGTTTTTGTAACTTGTTCACCTTCCTCTGGCAGCTGCCGTCTCGGGAAATGGGCCACCTCACTTCTGTGCAAGTCTTTCTATTCAGCTATCTGTCAGTCAGGCTATTATTTAAAGTTCACACATCTGTGACACACTAGGTATGCTATCATGCATCTTTTACATTTGCTGTCTGAAATAGCCAGTGTATGGTAGGTTTTCACTGGGAGTAATTCTCTGAAACTCAATTTACCACATGTGTATTGGAGATAGAAAGGGGTAATCTGCTTTACTGATAGCCTACATCAAAAGAGGTGAAAAAAATCCATCATCTAATCAAATCTAATGCAGAAACAAAAAGAAATCGATTCACCTATGTATTTTTCACGATTTTGAAAAACATTTTTTAATGCCAGAATCTATATATTTGCTTCATTCGAGTCTATGCGCAGGTAAAAGAAAGTTAACGCTTTTATTGTTTTAGTCTGAGTAACGTGACATCTTATCTATTCTGTATCTGTCAACCAAAACAAACCGCAGTGATCCGAAATGTAGAAAACGTTGGAGGGTCCACTTGGATGCGACCTAGACCAGCACATGTTAAATCCAGCGTGGTAAACACTACACATCCAGTAAAGTATGGAAACACTTTCAGTTTCTCACATTGCCAGGAAAAGCAGAGCTAGACATCACGGCTAAAGCTGCATGCATATACATGCATCATACACCTAGTCGTGCAAATGGGCTGTAATTGTATGTTTTGTACGTTAATAAATTATAATAATTTTCCAAATCCCTGTCAAAAATGTGCGTGTCCATCCGGGTTTCATGTTTCCATACCGATCGGAGTTGGAGCCGATAAATACCTGTGACTACAGCAGAGTCATTTGTCCCGGGAATGAATGCCGATTCCAACCTTTCCCACTAAAGACAAAAGCCAGATGTTTGTGGGTGTTTTTGTCAAGTGGGAAAGGGGCTTTAGAGACTAGCTGGTGAACCTAGTGGAGCATTTAGCAGCTAAAGTGCCAGATATTTTCCCTCAGAGGTTAGTAGAGACCAAAAACAGAGCTACAAGGAGAGTGAATGTTTGACTTACATTCATCAGAAGGCCAGAAACATGACTTCAAATAAATGCTAATGTTGCTCTATGTTGGCTGGATGCGCAAATAGGCAACTCTTTGCTAACATATCTGCTATGTAAAAGTAGTGCAGCACAAAAGATTTAATAGTAACCACAGTGGCTGAATGGAAAAGCAGATGTGGAAGTGCCTTGATACACTAATAAGTTATTAAGTTAACTGGAAAACCCTAGACCTCAATGACATTTTTTTCCCACAAGCGGCTAAGTGTCCGTGTCACATAGCATTTTGTCAGACGTGTGTCATTTGTAGAGTTGTCATGGCAGGGCTGAATGCATGGAACAAGGACAGTGGAGTATCGAGACGCTGCCGGTATCTGGGGTTTCATAGGAAACAAGGCGTGGATGTTTTGATGCGTGTCAGATGCCACCAATGTGGGCCTCCAAACATAATTTTCCCTCTTCTAATGCAAGTCATGCCCAAGTTTGGATATTCTGGCTACAAACTGACAAAATGTCAGCAAACTGTAAACACAACAACAAACAAAACTCCAGGCTTCAGAATCTCTCTTCTGAAATCTGTCACAGACACTGCTGTACATTTATGTTTTTAACATGAGTTGGCATTCAGTTAAAGCAGAGAGAAACTTGACTTGGTAAACTGTTTTTATGACTTGTGACCCATGTGTTTCAAGTGGTAAACCAGTTTCTTTCTTTACTTTACCTTTCTTTTTGGAAGTACATGTGATGTGTATTGCTCATTGGCAAATCCTGAATGTTTCCCATTATACTTGGCTATGAAATTTGAGCTAATTCTCTAATTTCACCTTAAGGTTCCTCACTTTTTTCTCTGTTTGAGTAATCAGTGCAACTTTTCACTCACTGTCTGTATCTTTTGCCTCTTTATATGTCTGCCAGGCTTTCTGTCTGATCCAGGCGTCTGTCTCTCAAAACAACTTCCACTGTCCTACTGTCCTTGAAGCTAAACTTAAGCTAAACATTAGCCAACAACAGCCAACTGTATTGTTTTGGTTCAGTTCCACCGCTCTCATGAACCCCGTTTCCAGCTGTAGCGGGCAGCTGTTTTCAGCATAAAAGCTAGGATTACCCATTGTACACTGTCCAGCACCAGTTAACAACTAGCTGGTGAAAGCAGCTAAAGAGACAGATATTTCCCTCAGACGTTGGTGGAGACCAAAACAAAGCTAGAAGAGAGTGAATATGTATCTCTATGTCTCGTAAATTGTTGCAGGAATTTTTGGGTTGATACCATTTGTTACACAAATTTGGTGCTAAATTTAACCAATTTTTTTAACAATCGAGAATTGATAAAAATAATCAATAATCCCTCCAAAATACCACATTAAGACTCCAAGACCTTGAGGAACACCATAGAAAAAGCCATGCTGTGATTTCGTATCAAACACTTTTGACATTTGGAGATTTCTGCAAGAATTGCATTTTTCGGTGATTGGATGGCGAGCACTTCTGTTGTGTAAACTGCTCAGAAACCCCCTTATTGTCAATCTAGCTAGGAAAGCCATCCATCCTCTGAATGCTCTAGGTCTCTAGTTTGATCCATTCATCCTCTGAATGCTCTAGGTCTCTAGTTTGTGGTTGTAAAGTTTCATGAGGCTGTGATTATCCTAGAGGTCACAACAGCAGGTCATTTTATACAGTGAGGTCAAATTTCAAAAAAGGGTCTCAGCTTTAGCTCATTGATACCCATTTTGTGTAATTCCAAGACTGTTTAGGGAGCCATGTATGCAGAAATATTCAAACACATCATTTTCAGAATAGGCGAAAATAACACATTTATACTGCACTCAAAAAACTGCATGGCTTTTGCCCCAAACTGCATGTGATTATCATAAAGTGGACATGTATGTAAAGGGGAGACTCGTGGGTACCCATAGAACCCATTTTCATTCACATATCTTGAGGTCAGAGGTCAAGGGAACCCCTTTGAAAAAAAAGATTTAGCCTATCTTTGGAGAGTTATTTAGCCTCCTTCCTGACAAGTTAGCATGACATGGTTGGTACCATTGATGATTCTTAATTAGGTATCATTCAGGCAAAAAGTTATTATTTGGTAGGTAAAGTGATACCGAATGACACAAGCAGTAGTAAAAAAAAAAAAAGAAAAAGAAAAGAGAAAGAATATAATAATTCATGCAACATAGTGTCCACTTTTCCAACATGTAAAGCAGCCTCGAGTGGTATGGGAAAGACGGATCACCACCGGCTTTCCTCTTATGTTAATGAAGGAAGCATTGTAATTTAAAAGCATATTAACACGGCATATTAGAACGGTAAAAAGTAATGGTGCTTCTGCTGCGGAGGCCAAAAGGATTACTGAAGAAAGCTGCTTTGCAAATAAAAAGGTTTGAAGAAAAGGATGCTGTATGAAGGTCTGCAGCATCTGACTGTAACATTCTGTGAATAAATTAGCCTATTGGGAGCTAATTTCTAATGTGTGAATACCCTGTCTGTTAAAGCTTATCACTGGGCCTCATTAAGGCACAGTGGTCATACATTTTATTTATATATTCATCATCTCAATGAGTTTAAAAAATTCACAAAGACCCCTCATATTCTACAGAGACATACTGTATGGCAGTGCACTTACTGCAAAAGCTAATTCTACAGTATAAATATTTTATTTATAATTAGTGTATGGTTAATGTATTAAAGATCCCCTGTTTTAAAGCCAGAGTGGAAATGCTTGATATGATGTACACCAGGGGTCTCAAACTCGCGGCCCGCGGGCCAATTGCGGCCCGCAAGACGATATTTTGTGGCCCCCACCTTGATATGAAAGTTTAATGTTAGTGCGGCCCGCAAATTTTTTTTTTTTTTTTTTTTATAACGTTTTTTTTTTGGGGGCATTTTTATTGACAGGACAGTGGATAGAGTCTTGGAAAGGGGGGAGAGAGAGAGTGGATGCAGAAAGGGCCACAGGCCGGATTCGAACCCGGGCCGCCGCGGTCAGGACCAAGTCTTGTTACATGGGCGCCCGCTTTACCAACTGAGCTAACCAGGCGCCCTCGGCCCGCGAGTTTTATGTGAATGGCAGTTTGCCGTGGAAGGTCCCTTTGTTGCGCGAGCCCGAGCTGAACGAACCTACCAATCACAGTGGGGTATATGGCTCCCGGGGGCAGGCAATCGGCCGGGCTTGATGCAAGCAGAGAAACATTTCACAACAACTATGGCGGCGCCCGTGTAACATCGCATAAGCTTGATTAAAGCTTGATTTATACTTCTGCGTTGAATCGACGCCGTAGCCTGACGTGCACCTCTCCAGAAATGTAACTAAACGTCCCGGCGACGCAGACCGCAACAGCTGTGATTGGTCCAGTCGCTCAGCGATGCTGAGCGGCCAGGACCCCGGACAACCACAGAAAGTTCTACTTCTCTCTGCCTCCATCTTTTCAATGTTTGTTCACACAAATCCACTCAGATATATTTTCTCTTTTCGGCGTTCCAGTAATGTCAGTAAAAGTTCTGTGGTTCAACAGTTATTAGCTCCAACTCCGCTCAGTTTCTGTTTGTAGTACAAGAAGAAGAAGAAGAAGAAGGAAACTCATAGAGACGCCGCCGCCAACTAGCGGTTTGGTGGTGTAATTGCAGAGCAACACAAACACAGCAGGCACAACTTTATTGCGGAGTGACACCAAGTGGAATGAATATATATCTTGTCACACAGCCCCAATCATGTCTTTTTCAAAGCCTGCAGTGAAGAGAAAGGTTGGTGACGAGCACAGACAATTTCAGGAAAAGTGGGAGACGCAATAGAGGCCATGTTCAGAAGAACCGTTCATGTTCTTCAATGTTCCATTCATGTTCAGGACAGTTCGTGTTCAGAAGAACCGTTCATGTTCAGAAGAACCCATTCAAGTTAAAGAACTGTTAATAATGACGTTTGAGAAGATTGTTTTTTTTTTAACAAAGCTTTTTTTGTGGAATACCTGATGCGGCCCAGCCTCACCCAGACTCTGCCTCCAGCGGCCCCCAGGTAAATTGAGTTTGAGACCACTGATGTACACCATCATTTTCGCCCTCTAAAAAAATTCTAAAAATTTACTTAAATTGACAACAGGACAGGAAATGTATCGCGGTAACGTGCGGTCGAGCCGGCCGTCATTCTCATCTCCGTGGTCAAATGGGCCGATGCTACAACTGTAGAACACCCATATACTAACATTTATGTTAAATGCATTCAAACGGCCCCGATGGAGCTGACCATGAATGTATAAAGAGAACGGAGCTGACTGGAGAGCTAGCGACGGACTTTAGTTAAGATGAAGTTAAGGTGTTAACAAAGGGAACTGTATGTACATATATATAGAAATAAGATTGATTGGATTATATTCACCAAGTATAAAACATTGCATATCCCTTATAAATACAAAGAAAATACCACTAATTTGTGAGGGAAATTTATTTTTTCTTTGATTTTTGGGTTGCTGGAAAACATTTAATAAATAATGCCTTATGTATTTGACTTCAGGACGTCTCTGACTCATACTTGCTGAAAATCAAACATTTTTACTGTATTAATATAGATATTTTCCAAAAGAAAAGTCCCTAGAAGTGTATGATTTAACTTTTTCCTATGGTCTAGTGTTAAAAAACAACAACAAAAATCACAATAAATCGCAACTTCATATAACAACTATTAATCAAGTTACTTTACAAAAACTGAGTTTTAGAAGATTACATTTGTAATTCTGTTTCTGAGAAGTGAAGCCAATGTGAAAGTGACTTCAACTTGAATTATTTTTAATGGCCAGCAGGGGGCGACTCCTCTGGTTGCAAAAAGAAGTCCAATTGCATCGAAGTCTATGAGAAAATGACCCTACTTCTCACTTGATTTATTTAAGATTGTAAACATGAGTTTACTGTCTCAATCGCAAATTTCAAGTCTTCAATATGGCATGATGTTCATTTAGTAAATTATGGTCCCTTTTAGAGTCAAATAGAAAATAAAACAGGGTATGCTTTAGGGCGGGGCTACCTTGTGATTGGCAGGTTGCTACCACAGCGTTCGTCTCCAGCTCCATCCTCGTGTGACTTCTGGTTGCAAAAAAAAACAAGATGGTGACGGCCAAAAACGCCAAACTCGATTTTTCAATACCGTAGCTTAGTCCACAAACCAATGGGTGATGTCATGGTGACTATGTCCACTTCTTATATACAGTCTATGATTTGAACATGATAACGTTATAATTTACCTTTGCCATTCATTTTTACTGAGTAGAGCTTGCACACACACCATAATATAACTCAACGCAACCTCCGTTAACGTTAGCTGTTAGCTCCGTTATTTAGCCAAGCAGGACTGTGCTGCCCACTAGCTGCTAACAGCTTGCATTAACTAGCTCTCCTCCTGCCGATTATTTGTCTCACACACTTTGTGAAGGAGGTTATGTTTTCACCGGCGTTGGTTTGTTTGTTTGTCTGTTAGCATTATTACTGTAAAAGTTCGCCATGGATCATGGCGATCCGGATCATGATCCAGATTCAGATTTTTTTACGGATTCCGATCAGCCAGAACATTAAGACCTCTGGGTATAACACATGTGCAGTGTAACTGATGATGCGTTGATGACACATGACCCCGCCTCCTTCTGAGTGCAGAGAGAGGGTATCACTTATATGAGGCTGGAGATAATAATAATGAACTTGTGACTTTTGGATGGATAAACCCTTTAAAATGTTTTCTGCAAAATATTGATGCACATGATTCGTTATCAGGAACATGTAGTTCCAGAAATGATTCAAAAGCCATTAATGGCATACTGCATATTGTAATAACCACTGAGTGTGTAGAGTATATGTTGAAGCATTTCTCACAAGACATAGTGAATGTTTTAATGGCTTTCGGCATGGTGTTATAATGGAAAGTTTACTTCTGCCTCCCACTCGTTCCATGACTTTCCCTCTTCTTCCCTCCTACTCGTGTCTCCCTCCCGAAGAACTAGACAGCATCTCTAATTTACATGCCGTATGCATGGTCAACTCTCTGGCACCGGTGAAACGCCCTCCTGTCATCGTTTCCACCCAGAGAGAGGCCTCCGACCCAGGCAGCAGCCCAGATATTACACGGGTCAGTGATGGCAAGCAAGGGCAACACACCTTACACCGCTGTCAAAGAGAGCCTCTTTATTGTGGACGAAACAAGTATGCAGGCAAGCATGAAAGCTTGCAAAGATGCAAACACACTGAGACGTTCTTTTAGTTAACAACAGATGGTTATGACATTGCACTGGTGCAGGCAGGGAGCTATATTCTGTAATGCTGCTTGATGCAACACATAAAAGAGATGGAGATACACAGGGATAAGTGATTAAATAACTAGCAAATCAGGCAGCCTACATAGCCACCACTATATCACCATCAACATCCAGCAGACACAGCACCACTTGGTGTCCCATTGGAGTTATGTTTCTGGCAGTATGAGTTTTAATTTCTCCATGCACTCTAAACACAAGGTGCATTTATCATGTGTTAGCAAGTTATGTAAATTAAAACTCAGCTGGAAGAAAACACGAATGCTTCTAGTCCTATTTAAAACACTGGGTAGTGGTACACTTCAGCCTCGTGTGGCCAAAATTAGTATTACAACAACAAACACTTCATGATTCTGACAACAAAAAAATCTTCTAATAAACTTTTTTCCCCACCTGTTTCACAGATGAACTTTTTTTTTAGATAATCCTGGCAAAACCTTTTTTTTTTCACCTGTTCTTAAAATGACTGTATGTAACTTTTAACATGTATAAATCATATTTTAATATACCCCCGCGACAACGTAGTCAGGGGTATATAGCGCTCCGCATGTCCGTCCTTCCGTCGTTTCGTCCATTCGCGTGTCACACTTTTGTTTCCGGAGCAGAACTCGAAAACTATTCAACTTAGGAACTTCAAATTTGGTATAATGGTTGACAGTGTGGTCTAGTTGTGCCTTTTGGGGTTTAGAAGTCCAGGGTGCCCAACATTTTTTAAGTTTTCCTAAAGGGCAAAACCTTTGGCCCTACTTTAGCAGAGGTCAAGCAGTGAGCAGGGTTATGTGAGCCATGCTCACTTTTGCGTTGTTACCACTGTGTGAACAGTTGTAACCTAAAAAATGAGACCTTCCGCAACTTTGTGGGTTTCCTCTATCAGCCTGTAGGCTGTTTAATGTGAAGAACCCGGGCCCATTTTCCCCGGGAAAATCCAACGGATGTGACATCATATGTATCTTTCTGTCTTTGATTATTTTTTCATTATGTTTACATGTGGTCATCGATGTGGATGTATCCTTTGTCAAAACCTTTCATAACCTTTTTTCTTAATCAGCAAGAACCACCAAAAAAAAAACCACTAGATTTTTAACCAAGAGACCCGTGTTCGAGGCCGTTGTTGATGTTGGTGTTTTGTTTTGTAAGTTACGTTAGTGCCGATTGTCACGTGGCAATTGTTTTTTAATTGACGTTTGTGACGTATTGTCCGAAGTTTTTTCCGTTCGTGTTTTACTTTGTTTACATACTTATTTTAAGCCCAACTATGACGTTTTTCCTTATCCTAACTAACTAATCCGAACCTACCTGCGGATGTTTGCGTGGCGTACAAATGACACACGAAAAGGCTAAAATGCGTACTCATTACATGCGGAATGTCCGTGTAATGACGTGGTATGTATACGCCTTCCAATGAGACCGGGTTGACATTAACATTTCTACATTCTGCTGTACAAACAAGCCAGTCATCAAATTGATATCAGAGAACAGAGAACGTTTGATTGGTGTATCCTTGCTCATTACCCTGCAGTTACAAAATCCACACTTGTGACTTCATTTAAAAAAATACAGTGGTGTCAACTTCCAAATCTGAGGACTTATTATTTTTCGGCCTCACAGGGTCTGGTCTTGCACAGTCAATTTACTTTCAAATCAGTGAGTTAATCAGATTCTTTTTCTTCAAATTACAAAACTTTTTTCAGGCTTCTATCAAATCTACAAAAGAAAGAACAGGGAGTAACTGAGAGCAAAGGTTCCATCATTATTGTGTGAAATGTAGTTTCTTTTGACATTTTCCACCGTGGCGACAGTAAGTCAGGCAAAAGTGAATTGAGACCTGGTGAGGTGGAAATAAAGAGTTTTCAGCTGACATCAGAAATAGGTGTCCCGCAATCCCACAACGTGATAAGAAGCTGATAGAATGACCTGCGCTGCGTCTGTGAAAAGATAACCAAACGGATTTTACCTGTCAGATGTTCCTTTTCATTTTTACTCACCTGACTGCATTTGTGTGAAAACAGATTGACTTTTTATCCTCACTATCCCGCTCTCTTCCTTAAATCAAAGTCCATGCACGTGTCTGTACATTAACAAGTGTGTGTGTGCTTTGTGATTTTGTTGAAAAAGAAGAGCAGCATGCGTTGCTGACAGCCGTAGACCGCATCCCGACACAGCTCTGTGTGTGAGTGTCAGCGTGAGACGATGCAAGACAAAAATGCAGAGAGGTTATGTGTGTGAAATCAGTTGTGAGGAAGAAGACAGCACCATCGGGGCCCCTTTGACAAGCTCACACTACGGCAGCAGTGAGAGGACAAAGTAGCACCCTCCACACTACTTGGTGTAAAAATCTACAAAATGTTACACTGCTGTCTCGTTCCCCCGGGGCGTTTGTTCTCTGTGGTGGTGGTGTTAATTCCACAGGGACAATCTGAAATATAAAGTCTGTCCATGTTGTGGAGCCAAACAAACCTCAATATTGTTGCTTTAAAGTTTCACAAGACTTCTAAATAATTATGTAAATGTAAATCAGCTTTTATTGTCACATTGTCACACAATTCAACCCATCCTAGTATTAGGAGTAGTGGGCAGCTACTATATAGCGTCCAGGGAGCAGTTTTGGGGGTCTGGTGTCTTGCTCAAGGGCACCCAAGTAGTGCCCATGAGGTGAACTGGCATCTCTACGGCTACCAGTTCACAGGGAATTGAACCTGTGACCGGACTGAGCTACTGCCGCCCCCCCCCCCCCAGCCCCCCTGGCACCCTGCCTTTAAGCCTTTCTCAGAAAGTGGAGCTGCATTATTCACTTATCATCTCTTTCACTGTAGATTTGCCCTTTCGAACCAAAATATATTTTTGGTTTTGGTTTGGTCACTGATGGGAAATCATTTGAGTGCCCAGAAATGATGTGTCCAAAGAAATGATAGCTGAATCATCTCCGCCCACAACACCAGAAGAAATTTAGTTTACTGATGTCATACACTGACTTTTTCTAATGGAGTTTAAAAACTCCTCTTTCTGCAATTCAGGGACAAAAAAAAGAAACAAAAACCAAAAATCACTTTGCTGCATAAATCACATAATAATTTCAAAAAATAAATCTGAAGTAGCCCTATTAGTTTGCATTCTGTAGTCAAACACAAAATCAGTGGTCATGAGTCTAGTGTTGAAAATAAATATAATTTGACAGTATGTTTAACAACAAGACAAGCTAGCTATCCATCCATGTCATCGTCCCAAAAGAAGTGGCAACCTCCGTTGCTGAGCATTGAAGCCGATGCGGAAATGCCAAAAACTGCAGTTTATCGAGTGGCCACTTGAGGCTGGCTCCAAAAGGGAGTCGATCCCCATAGACCCCCATGTTAAAATGCCCAACTTTACAGCAGAAATAAACATGTTTACAGCCTGGTACAAAAAACGGTTTTGGTCTCTGTAGCTAATTTCCCCGTTCACGATTTTTATATAACCCACCCGTTTAAATCATATTAAGGCTTAAAATGCCATCACAGCCGCTAGCTGTCTGCTAGGTTACAGTGACCAGACGTCCCGGTTTGTCCGGGACTGTCCCTGGACTGTTCAAGCTGATGTGTCCCGAGTCCCAACAAATATCTGTAAAACACTCAAATGTCCTGGTTTACAACAGTCGCTAACAAATTGTGCCGGATTTCACCACAATTAAAATAATAACAATATTATCCTTACATAAACGTTTATCATGTTGCACTCATTAATTAATTTGTGCACACGAGATAAGTGTATATATAGAGAGCCAGCACAGCGCACCTCGCTTCTGTCTCTAACTAGAATGATGTTGCACGGTGTCAAGCCACAATTACGCGCGGACACGTCAGATCCACTGGTTACATTTTGTGCAGTTTTGAACCACTGAACCCTCTGTGCTTATGTGCACATCAAACTTGTCGTTTTGATTCATTAATATACACAGTTCCTTCTGTGCATCAACAGGTATTTCGCTCCACTTATAACTCCCTCACGACTGTCCGTTCCTGTCAGTCTTTCACCAGGTGTCTCCATCCTGGCCAAAATGTCATCTGAGCTCCACATTTTAATTATAATAGCCTACATGTAGATGTGAGGCTGTGGCGAGCAGCGTGATGTGATAGAGATTGTTCGGGTTCAAAACTAAAGTTGAAAAATAATTTCCTCTGTGGGAAACTCTCTACATGACTCCCAAACTGTCATGAGGGGGGCAGAGCCCTGTGATTAAAGGATGTGAAAGTAGTGAATGTGATAAGTCATGACTGTCACAGCCTCTAATGCACTCCCCTATAATATTGCCTTCTCTCTGATCCCATTCCGTGCTCAGGTGTGCCAAGTAGTGCCATGCAGTACACATATTGAAAATATGCTCACCCTATGCTAGGTGTCACCTTAACTAATTCCAGTCTTAGCTTCTTGGCTGTGTTTGTAAGGTTGGTGCCTTTTGGAGATATTTTCATTCACATATCGAACAAATAATATGACTTGCTGTAAGGCTAATAGTACAACGGTCATCCTGCTGGCCAATGTGCTGGCATTGGATGATGGGCTGCCGCCGGAGGTCCTCCGTTTCCAACGGGATATCGGGAACTGTGATGTCCGTGAAATTTGGCTAAATCCTGGAATACACAAAATGTTAACATCTCTTAAGCTAGTGTTAACCACTGACCTTATTTCAGGCATCTAACTAAAAAGCCATTCAAAAAACCCATTGACTTCCAGACGAAGGAACCAGAAGTGCTAAAATGCTAACTCATTTTGGGGTTTTAGGACTCGTTCTTGTAGCACTCTATAGCATGGCTGGACCTGGCCTAATTTGATTTTAAGTTTAAAGGTTAGTCCTGGATATTACGAGACATAAAAGGATAGATGATGCTTTTTTTATTGTTGAATATGGGATTTAGGAATTGATGGATGTGGGGTTATTCATTTAAGGGACTTTCCTTGTCAGAGGGCAACAACAATAGCCTTCAGTCTGATGGAACGCATCGGTGATTGATGCAAAGATGAATGCGATGAACCGGACCTTTTAGAGTAAAATGCACTATTCATCAACTTCCCTCATCTGCCTGGTTGCTCTCATGGCACGTACCAATCACCTCTCTTTACTTCTCTCAAAAGAAAGTCCCACCACCTCTGCTTCCTGTAGCATCAACACACACTATTTCTGAGCTGTACAATGTCACACAACACATTCCCTCAAGTCTGTATTAGCCTTTTGATGGAGGGTCTCTGTCTTGACTCGAGGCTGAAGGAGACAGAAGAGCTCTCCGACTGTCCTGTAGTCAAGATTCCAGACTAAAGATGATTAAGAATACTTCGGGCTGTCACATGTTAACATTAGAGATGATTAAAGGTCCTTCGTGGCCGTCACTGTACAATAAAGGTGATTGAAAGTGCTCATGTTGATGGTCTGAGAAACTAATGTGTCGTTTCTATACTGTGAGTGGATTTAAGTGTTTGAGACTTAGATGCAGCTGGCTGTCTTTGTTGTCTAAACATTAGCTTTTAAATAGGAGAGGTGTAATTGGGTTTTGCTGGGTACTAATGAATGTAACCAGCTCCGAACTGGCAGTAAATTAGTTTCCTTTTTTTTACCACGTAACATGCCCCAGTGAACAGCGCTTCATAAAGGCTTGGAAATCAGAGTTTCTTGCCAAGGTTTTAAGTTGCCAACATTTCATATTGTTCTCATAATGTGGTTGTAAATGTATAGTGCTTGTGACTATAATTTGGCAGCCTTGGTAATACCCATTGATTGGTGGTAAGGGATCTGTAGGTGGCAGAAAAGGGGCTGACAAATCCCCAATCTGTTGTTGCACATCTTGGCTGTGATTTCTCAAATTTTTGCTCTTTTCTTGTGAAATAGTGGATACTTTCAGATCTTCAAATGTCACATGCCAAAAAGGTTGAGAGTGTCAAGCTACTCATACGGTCCGCGGTGGGTCAAAACCAGCAGCAATCCTGAGTAATCAACTCACTAGCTTAGATATATACCTTGTATGCACTCAAGAAAGCAGAAAATACAAGGCAAAAGTGAGAATGGCTCACCGCTTGATCCCTACTAAAATAAAGCCAAAGGTTAACTGACATCACGTCCGTCCGTCACGGGTTACCCCTCTTGGGTCAATATAGGCTTGTTACATGCATAGTGTCCTTTCAAAATAATATTTTGTTCACACAGGAAGTTAGGTTTAGGCAACACAACCCCTTAGGAAGGGTTAGGAAATGATCACGGTTGATGAGGACTAACGATACTAACCAGTCACGTGACTAACTACTGTCGTGACAAAATAAGTCAACATCTACTTTTAGTTCCACGCGGGCCATGAACAGCGGTTTCCTGGTTGCCATCCACCCGCCCTATGCGGACTATCACGCTCCTTATACTATGTCAGTTGCTCTGACCATTGAATAACGCCACTGGTGGGTTTACATTGGAGAGGTATGGCTTCAGGAACACATAAACACAGGAAACTCAATATAACAAAAAAAACACAAGTGCAACAACAGAGGGACACTCCTCACAGAGTATAGCCAGTAGAACAACCGTAAAACAGAACTACATCCTTAAACAACCAAAGTGCCACCAGAACCCAACAAAAATCTCAGAAAACAAGCAGTGTAAATGTTTTAGGATGGACATAACCCACTAAGCCCTTGAAAACAAAACAACTGAAAACACCAAGGAGTCCAATAGAACCATGACAGAGAATACTCAATATATCTCTACATTGTACAGTGAAATGCTTTGTTGCCCCCTCCAGTACTGTGGTAACTGTATAGCAAAATGTCTGATGGTAGAAAAAAACATATATCAGCTGTCAGTATGTATCATCATAATAGGGTCCAGATTTTTTACTGGAATTGTTTTGGGAGAAAATATATTATTCCGCCATGTATGCATGAGCCTATTTGTGTACATCTTTGAAATAGAACAGGAGCTACCTGCGTCCCTTTGACTGGATGCTGCAATAATTTAGATGCTCTTTCAAAAACACTTTGATCAGAGTTAGCAAGTGAAATACAATACACAATACATATTTAATGGAGTAGTCTCAGAGACTGCGGTCAATAATAGAAGTATACAAGCCTTTAGTAATAATGTGTTTTCTTAAGTTGACCATTTTGTCTCCATCTTTGGTGCTAATCGCTTAATGCTGTGGTTTCTGCTCTTTCCAGAGATCACTTTTCAAGTATTCCTGTGCCTTCACATTTCTTAGATTTTACATTTGAATTAGCATGTTGTTAAAATGTTGTATTATTACACATTGCACGATCAGTAAAGAACTTGGGCAACAAGAATGGGGAAATTAATTATCAGGTAGTTTGAATGAATTTGCATATTGCCAGAGGCAAGGACAGCAGGAGGTGGAATTTTTTTTCTTTTTACATCAGCAGTCTTGTTGTTGGCATAATAGAAAGAGAGCTTAAAGACAGTAGTGAGAGCCCTGAGCTGCTGTTCAAATGCTATCTTACATTTATTACACGGCTTTGTTGAATACTCGATACTGATTGGTCAATCACGGCATTCTATGGACTGTTATGTCTTTATAGCAGACCGTTGTTGTGTATAACAGACTGTTGCTATAGGCGGTAGATCTGACCTTGGACACTGGAGGATCGTTTTTGCGTAAAATTTTTGGTAAATGGGACGGCAAATAATAAATAAATGGACTTGCACTTAAATAGCCCTTTTCTACTCTTCCAGCCACTCAATGCGCTTTACACTACATGTCAGCATTCACCCATTCACACACACATTCATACACTGATGGCAGAAGCTGCCATGCAAGGTGCTAACCTGCTCATCAGGATCTAATCTAAATACACACCGATGGCTCAGCCTTTGGGAGCAGTTTGGGTTTAAGTATCTTTGCTCAAGGACACTTCAACATGTAACCGGAGGAGCAGGGGATCGAACCACGACTTTCCAATTGGTGGACGACCTGCTCTACCCTCTGAGCCCCAGCCTGGTTTCTGAAGTGAGTAGCCGTGTAATAAGAATGATAATGTACAACTAGCGGGTCATTGTTGTGAAATAAACCCCTTCCAGGGCTATGTGGGGGTCCACCATCGCCGGGGTTTATTTCAGAACAATGACCGGCTTACTGTACATTATTCCTTACTTAGACCAACAAGCAAAAATGCCAGCTTCCGTATATTTGTTGGCTCAACTTAATACTAAAACCACTAAAACAAAAACAAATAAATACAAATAAATAAATAAGCAAGGGTTACTTTTGCAGCATCGGCACAGTCTTGCTACAACTTGTTCATCTGAGTGACGGCTGCTGGAACAAAGCTATTTCTATACTGCTTCGTTCTACACCTTGGGACACTAAACCTCCGTCCAGAAGGGAGAAGCTGAAATTCACCGTGCAAAGGGTGGGAGTCATCATTTCATAAATGGCTGTAACTGTCTGGTGTACGGGGACCCTGGGTTAAGCTGTGACTCACCAATCAGCCCACTAGACCATTTCACAATCTGATTCAG
This sequence comes from Sebastes fasciatus, assembly GCF_043250625.1. Taxonomy (NCBI): domain Eukaryota; kingdom Metazoa; phylum Chordata; class Actinopteri; order Perciformes; family Sebastidae; genus Sebastes; species Sebastes fasciatus. The sequence continues at coordinate 5,135,343 of NC_133804.1, read as the reverse complement.
AGAATTTCTGTTCTGTAAAGATAAGTTTCCAAACCATGACACCAAAGAAAAAGACAAGATTGATTCAATAAAAGCACAATAAAATCAGGTCATCGTGATTGCCAATGTGGAAATAGGCCAGTTTCCTCAAGCAAAGGCCCCTTTTTGTACACGGCTTCATAAGTAGCTTCAAAAATGAGCTTTGAGTCAAGATATTTACAAGTTTGCACACATTAGTTTTAGATATGTTTAATTGAAGATAGGATTCCACAGACAGGGCAGTGTCTGGCAAGCCCCCAGGAAGAGCGTCGGTCGTTGATCCCAATTGTCGCAGTGGCCAAACGGCGCTACTACAACTTCCGTGTCCGTCATGTGATGCCATTGGGCCCCGAAAAGACTTTTCCCCATAGACTTACATTGGGAAAGAGACGTCTGTAACTCAGCGGATAATGTTTTTTGAGGTGAATCAACTCCCCAGTATGAACACCTGAATAGCCCATATTTAAATCATTAGGGCCTAAAAGTTGAAAAAGCACTAATAGCCGAATCCAGAGTTATTTCCCTTCCTCTGTTCATGTGAATGAGACCCAGACTGGGGCTGGAGCGAGGGCTGGGAGGCAGAGTTAGCAAGCCGTGACGACAGCGTGACGTTGTGACCCCGTGATCGAGCC